>NW_019213346.1:76182-113118 GCF_002532875.2 Varroa jacobsoni | reverse complement strand
ATATAAATTTGCACACAAGAACATCGCATGTTATTAAAAAAAAACAAACACTGATTTAGAAAAAAAAACAAGATTCACCAATTAGGTAATCATACAAGAAACAATGATTATACAGTGTACCGTAACATATAATTATCTTCTCTATGTATCTACAATGCCCTACAATGAACGCAGTACCGTAATTGTTTTTTTCTGGAATAAACACTCGGCTATTCGTTAGACAGAATATGACTTTTACGTTAAGGCATATATTCAAGTATTTAGTTTTTTTATGGTTGTTAATATTTCAGAAAATTTTATTTCGGCCTCTTTGACAAACTTAGTTTCAAGCAGTCTTTTATAAAATCCACACAATACCTGCTCCTTGCTTAATTTACTGCCAGCCTACGGGATTCATTATTGATAGTGTCGGCCGACACAGAATGTAAATAGCTGTCGCAGGAAGTCTTTAGGTGATAGGGATTTTTCGCTCAAGCCAACTTCCGATTCGCTGGTCTCGCACGTACGGCCGTTCCAATGACGGCAACGTGCCATTCGAATCGGTGACAAAATCTACCGTCTGGCGCGAGCAGTAAAGAGGTCGTGCCGGGTTTCTTGATCTTCATTCGCCTCTTTGCTTTGCTCGTCTATGCCATATGTCCTGATGCGTGCCTGCGATGCGAGACGTATATACATCCAATGAGTCATCCATAAGCCCATGACATGTATATGGCCTGACCAGTCATTTCTGTTTTCCGTTGCGCCATCCTAACTGCATCGCTTCTATTCCCAATCTTTTTTTCAGTCATCGATCTTATTATTGCATACGGCGATTCGGGTTATTAGATAAAAGAAGACACTACGTTCCCTAGGGGCACCCAATCAGTATACAGTATTGTACATGGCTTCTGTATTTATCTACGTCCGTGTGCTTGTCTCATGTAGCTTTGATGTGACAGATCTGATTGCCTCAAAGCAATAACACAGCAGTATTCGGTGGCATTTGGCTTGTCGGCTTCGCTTTGTATAAGCGTAGCCGCGCGGTTCGGTTTGTCTAGTGCTGGTTGGATGACTGCTTACCTTCATTCTTTCTTATCCACAGATAAAGGAACACGCACCAGAAGCGGCGAAAGTCACTTGTCCTGAAGGTACGACCAATCTAGCTTCATGTTAAAAGGTCGCACTAGAGATTAGAATGTGCTGGCCAATAATATTCCAGATGGCGTTGCTCGTGAATACAAACGACGGATGAACAGCTGCTCAATTCACAGTGCGTGTACGAAGCTGAGCCTGCACGGAGGGTTGTGAGCTGGATCTGGGACGTTTTTAGTACGGGCCGAAGTTAAAGTGCATATTGTCGGAATTCGAAAGGCAGCATAACAAATGAAACAAACTCGGCGCTTAGAGAAGTACATGTGGCTATTGGAGATAATACAGTAACCGAGAGTTTATTACTTTAGCGGACCGGCTTCGATACTGCACATTGCTAAGGAATGAAACGTCTTTGAGCCTGGGTGCTTCGTTAAGACGTAAACGAACGACTTCAAAAATGACTATAGGTTTAAAAAGCAAAATATATAAATAGGAGAAAAAGACTAATTTATAGAATAGAAGACGTCCTAATACAGCCCTCGGGCTGAACAGTACAGATTTTCAAAGTTTCATGGTACTGATTGCAAGCCTAGTATAAAATATGCTGTTCTATAGGAATGATACAGAGATGATTTGCTAGCTTTGTGCCCAGCTTATTGTGCTAATAGCATGTAGCCAATTCTATGTACGTAAGTTGAATTTTGAAGCACCTAGAAAGCTTTTATATGGACAAATTAACGTCGACTCTACGTTAGCAAAAACAACTTAGGTTTTCTTCTATAAAGCAGCGATGCTATAAGGATGCGTTCTATGATTGGTAAAAAGAAGAGCGAAAATCAGGTCATTGTAAGCAGAATCTAGATAATCAAAGTCGATTTTTGTTCAAGCGGACTAAAACTTTTCGACCGGTTATGCTGTGGTGGAATTTTGCTGTTACGTTTTGATAAAAACGCCGACCTGAATAAAAAAATACTAGACAAATCCGATCGGCGCTAACACCTATGAAAGATGACTTACAAGTACACTTCAGTAATTGCATTGAGTATCTAGGACAGGAAATGGGTTAGAACAACATTCGTCATTGGCCAAAAACTCGTTATTGGAAATAAATATTGAGTATATAGATAGGACAGGCGTGCGATAGCGACCAGAACTTGTTTTAGCAACTATAAAAATGTCTGTTATAAATGCAATTATAAAAAAAAAAAAACAACGTGTGCGTTGACAGCTGAGAAAATAACGATGGTCCGACCGTTTATCCCCAGAATGTGTAAGCGAATAACCTAAACTGATGGACAACGACAAAAGGCCTAAGATGATGTTAAATAGCCACACAGTTTATTTTAAAATGTATATATGTGAAAGAAAAGTTTACATTTTTTTTTTTAAATGCATCTTGCTTACCTCATTTTCGAGATCGATTTCGAAATAAATATGTACATTTAACTATGTTCAATATTTTCGTAATTCAACTAAAGTCTCTTAGATCTTATTGCGACCTGATAACGTGCGAAACGGCCTTACGACGTAGGCACCGTCAGCTAACGTTGTTAAAGGAAACTGACGCAGCGGACAATCGTTGTCAAGAACATATGTATATATTACATCAAATAGCAGGATATTAATATATACTATAGAGATTGAAAGTAAAAAATTGTAAACGAATTCTAAATCTTGTTTAAACTTTAGTTGAATTTTATTAAGAATTACCGCTCTTTATATATAGGCTGAGAAACTTTTAGATCTATCTTTGCGGTGTTTCGATTTGATCTTGGGTTCTTTAGTCAAGTGTATGTTACGACTATATTATGGCATAATTTTATTCAGATGAAAAATGTCTACGTGGGCATAATATGTAGCCACAGGTCATAAGAGAGATATTTTCATTTTTGCTGGGCTAAGGTGGTTCTGAGTAATGAACTGGTATAGGTTTCGTCCTGACTGTTTGTCCCACTATACGATTATAAGGAAAATGAATAGTCTATCGTAACGAAAGCCTAAAATAAATATATTTTCGCTGATTGAAACGACTTTTTCGATATGAATAGATGCTCTCGTCTGCCCTTTCCCGTGATTCGGTCCTTTCCTTCTATCGATAGTTGTAGCAACACACGCTTCGAAGCAAGATGGCGGCCCCCTGTGACCCGTTAGCGCAGTGGAGCGCCTCTCGCGGACCTACCCCGGTGAAAATAGTGGGCATCCAGACCGAAGCAGCGAAACATTTTACTGGGAAGTTCACTTTAAAGCGCCAAGTTAAACTATTGCTCTCCAAAATATGTTCTCTCGGAAAGTTCTCTGGGCTGGATCTTTCATATTACTACCGTGTCTCACGATTCTAGCGGTTTCCGTCAAAGCTACCGTTCGGACGGAGAATGGTAAGACTTTCATATACTAACATTAACACCTAATCACTATTGTGTTAAACTAACTAGTCCAATCGTCGAAGGCCTTTATTACGTCGAACGAATGGTGACTTTCAGTAGGAAAAGTTAGAAACAGCTTAGTGTCTAGCGAGGACAGTGGCTTTATCTCGTAGGACAGAGTTGTCTTCTAGCCTGTAACAAAAAACGGGAGCATACCCCTCATCGTAAATCTCGGCGACTGTTATCCGTCCAAAGGAATGGATCTGCTCTCATCTTGCCAAAACGATTCAATGTACAATTAAAATTAGAAACGTCGTATGGCCATTTTGTGAACTGTGACCGAACTTTGACGAAACTAACATTCCAATTTAACACAGAAACAATATCACTTATGTATAATATTTGCTAATGATACTATCTGATTGCATTTCTATATATGCAATTTAAGAGAAACTCTACTTTTCGAGCACACGCTACGGACAAATGACAACGTCGTGCATAACAAATGAAATAGTCTAAAGTTCGAAAACTATCAAAGTACTCTTGAGGATCCTCACGGTTTGTGTGTCTCACAAACGCACCAAGTTATTATAAGCTAACTTCATTGTCGTGAAGATCAGTTTTCTGTATAGAAAGAAAGTTTAATCGAATTTAGCCTTGTTTAATCGCTCTGAGGGTGGCATGGGTCGAAAGTGGGGTTAAGAATTATGTTTGACGCATCTCAACAATTAGAATTACCGAAATTGCCCTAGTTCACGCGGCAATCAAGAATATGTCATGTCTGTACTATTTCTATCAGAAGGATAATACACTGGACATTCCTTTCTGTATTTCGTACGTGTTCGGCCTACAGCTGCACCGACGAAGTAATCGACAGGCTACCCAGTAAGGCCTACCAAAACAAAGACCGTTTCTTTTCTAAAATGTCTTTCTTTTCGAATGGACGACACAATCTGGCTGTGGGATTTAGGGCTCCGCCGTAGAGTATAATTGTGCCCACTTAACCACTCACTTCTCCGTTTGACCTTGATATAAGTTTTTTTTTTTCTTCACATTTTATATGAATTCCCGGGCGGGAACACGTTCGCTATTTCCTGGTGTAAACATACTTGAGGAGTGGAAAGATGTAGCACAGACGGACACTCCGGCTGAAACGAGAGCTGACCATGTCAGTATACTCTGAGTTGTGTTTTTTTACATATGGTTATGCAGCGACGCAGACTAAACTATCATCCCCTGTCCCTAAACCAGAGCAGATAGTAAACTGCGAGCGTAACGATGCTGATGATACAATGTCCGCTGTTTTCGCGATATGTCAGTCGCATTCAAACGCTAGACCGAATTCATCAGGCTCGGCGAATCCTAGTTTCGATAATCACGAGTTACAAGAGTGGGCAAAGCACTTCCCGAGAAAAGTAAATGTCGAAGTCGAAGTCGATGGCGCTATATAAATCTAGAGAAAATACGCCTGACGTTAGCCAAGCGTACTGGTACGCCAATGGATGGTGAAACAGAAAAATAATCACGGCAAGATAATATCTCCGCCCACACATTTGTGAAAATACCCTAGAGCCCTAGGGCTAACAGCATATGGAAGATGTTATCGACGCTTGATCCCATATGGTTATTGACAAGCATCGGTAGAGGAAGACTAAGAAAGGAATTTCGATTCCGGATGCTTTCCCATCATAAAAGAACAGAATACCGGATAGCTCAAAGACCCTTATGTCCTATGGCTTTTCAATAGCTCTGCTTTATGTCAACGTATTATCACCTAATATATATAATATATATAATATTATATAATAATATAATATAGACGAATGTCTATTCTGTATTTTGAAGTTAATTTTATGAACAACTATTGATGTGGGGGTAAATTGACAACGAAGCAAATGCAATGAAGCGTTTGTTTGAACGAAACGAATATTACGATACATAGATGCGTGTGTACAGACCTGGTGTGCAATAAAGAAGTTTTATTTTCTATACGTCAACTAGTCCATGAAGGCATCGACTGGGTATTTCATAATAAAGTGATATAATATATGCTGAATATGTGCCTCTTCAGATCACTGCGATGCTGACAGGTCGTGTTCTATTTTGGGCGCCAACAAAAAGTACAGTGATAATGAAAATGGTAAGTTCGGCATATCTTCTGAACGTGGATTTTATGGATTTTGTTCAGAGGACGTTAGATTCACATATGCTCATAGGTTAGCTGCAAACGATATAGCAAGAACTCGCACGGAGCTTTCTCGACAAGTGCCTCAGTGAATTTAACCTTGAACGTAAAATAATGAATAAGGATCTATGGTAAGACCGTCCGGAATCCGGACCACGAAACGTTTTTTATTGCCCCATTAATATAGAAGCAGTTAGACCTAATTCCGTAGACCTATGAAGTATGCTGGTGAAACCTGAGAAAACTTCTGACTTAAGCAATAGGTTTCCAATAAAACAACGGGCTATCTTATTTAGATATGTGCTTCAGTGTGTCGATCGCTGATGCCGGCCAGTATCTAAGCTATCTCAGTTGACAGACTTTTTAGAATTCGCTAAGTTTGTTGGATGGCACTGTTAATGATTGATGAGTAGGTATTTTTTTGTTCTCGCGCGGGTAGTTCAGATGCAGAATGCTCAATTGAACATTTTTGCTAAAAAATATGAAAATTTTTTTTAGATGAAGTAGATGAAGATGTGACGGTATTAGGGTGTTCTAAGATTGATACAATATTTTTAGTGAGCTTGATCGTGATAACGGTCGCTACGGAGCGAACGGAAGGGTATGATCGTTTTTTGGCATCGGCGCATCGAGAAGGCCTCAAAGTAGAGACACTCGGCATGGACGAAGAATGGAGGGGTGGAGATGTTTTAAGGGCACCAGGGGGTGGCCATAAGGTTAATCTTCTTCGAAAAGCAATGGAAAAATATAGAGGTGAGCATCGCGAATGGCGCACAAAAATCTGCAGCACACCTGTTTTATTTTATCATAATTGCCACTGTGAAGAAACCCTTTGTTTAAAGGACTCATTCATGTATTTTTAGATTCTTTTATCCGACCCAACCCATACATAGGACACATGGTAACTTCAAAACGGCGAAATTGAACCTGAACTAATCCCGCCACGTAACAGCTTAAGCTTAGCTAGCTTATTATGTTAGTATATAGTAGTTTTACGTCACTTAAAATAGGTGCAGTGACGAAAAACAGGTGTTTTCAACGATTTGACCGTAAATTATACATACTTAGAAAGAACATCTTCGTATCGTACTCGTGTGTGTCCCAAAAACGAAGTAGATGTTTATTTTGGTAGTCTATACATAGAGTACTACGTTACTGTAATATTTATATCGCGTATCAAGCACTTGTTTGATTGTGGCTTTGAAATGATAGCAACTAGTTAACAATTATGTTCTTCAGATCGGACCGATTTGGTGATTATGTTCGTTGATAGCTATGACGTAATCTTCACGGGAAGTGCAACGGAAATATTATCGAGGTTTTCGGAGTTCGCCGCTGGGGCAGTTTTTTCTGCGGAGGGATTCTGTTGGCCTGACGCCTCTCTCAGTAAACAGTATCCAGAGGCCGAAGGCAAAAAGTACCTCAATTCAGGTCTGCGCAATACTATCTACCCTTCCAAAGTGAAGAAGTCAATTAATACTCATGTTAGTAAAAGAAAACATTTTTTAGAACACGATTGACCTTATGAGAATCTGTCCTAGCATAGAGTCTGCATGGAAACAAACTAAATTTATTGAGTGTTCCAGGTGGATTTATTGGCTACGCGCCGGAAATCTACAAATTTGTTACTCATACGTTGATCAAGGACGAGGATGATGATCAGCTATTCTACACTAAGATTTATCTCGACCCGCGAATACGAGTAGGCTGATTCTACTAAACCTGTTTGTATAACACAGTCGTTCTACCTGGACTTCAGGCTAACGTATAAGTGCTTTATTTAAATTTGTGTCGTTCAGAGCTATGGCGTAAGCGGAGCATTGTTAATCCGATATTTGTTTCAAAACTGCCACACTGTCGATATCTACACGTCCCTGTACGGACGCATTTGTCGATGAAGTTCAATAATAGTAACATCTGAAATTCAGATGTCAGAGCTAGCTTTTTATGAGTCTTTGACAATGATTACCCAAAAGCATTTTTTTGAGTTGTTTCAATAAATTTATAAAACCGTGTCTCCAGGAGACGGTATCCACGTTTTTGAAGTATTGGCGTATAAACGTTTTCATCTGTCTAAACGGTTAAGTATTTCTTTGATTGAGTGCAAGCAAAAGCGGCTGTAGTTTGATAGAACAATGCTGAGAATGTGTGACGGACAATAGAGCACATTTCTAGGAGCTTCCAGAGTTCAAGGGTTTACTAGCTTTATTTGATATGTATTTAGCGGTGGTGTTTACAGTAGTTGTAATGTTCACTTGAATGAACTTAGGGCTACTGAAAGACCCTAAGTGGGTAAATAAACGCTTTTTCATAGATTAGAACTTCCTCAAATGAAAAAAAAAAAAGAGAAATGAACTAATAACTGTGAAATAATAATAATAACTTAATTATTATTATTATTATTATTACTGCTGTCATTTAAACGCGGGAAGCTCAATTTTATTGTACATAGACAAATAGGCAAAATGTGCAATAACACCGCTCCTGCCCAGCTATCTATTTTTAGTGACTGTTGAACCAAAACGTGTGTATACATGTGTGTATTCGGAATTGTCTCTAACGTTTGTAGGAGTCGCTAAATATTCGTCTGGACAGTCGGGCACACATTTTCCAGAATCTCAATGGAGCAGTGGGCGATGTGAACCTAACTTATGATGGAGACTATCCAAAAGTAAGGAATAACGCCTACGGAACATACCCTATTGTGATTCACGGAAATGGAGCATCAAAGGTAACCAAGGATTGTGCCCTTCACTTACGTAGTAATTTAGCACTCGAATTTAAAATAGCTTTATGAAATATATGGAGATGTACCCGGATAATAATTGTGGAAAATGTTATCACAGAAATTCTAGGATTCGCCCATCCTTATTAGTGTTTTTTTTTTCTTCGGAAAGCTTTCAGAATTTTTGATCCCCTTAATCCCCTGAATAAATGTGGAGTGTCTATATATATATAGAGTGTATACATAGATCGATCGATCAATCAATCAATCATCCACAATTTCATTGTTTAGTATGTAACGAGACATCGTGGGCTCAACAACTTCGAACTTTTTTTACAGCCGTAGTTTTTTTTTATTTTTAATCGAACTATCTACCATTATTATGCATGATCTATTTCTAATCAATGGTAACTTATTTTTATTCAATTTCCGTAAAAGTCTGGGGTTTGAAAGTCTATTCATTAAATTTCGACATAGTCATAATGAAATTTAAATAATTTTCGTATTCAGGGATTCGAGAGTTTGAAAAAAAACATCATCTGGGGGAGCAATGTCTAACGGGTATCGTGGATAACAGAGGTAGTCTAACTATAACTTTTTGCGGTGTGAGATCGAGCGTTATCGTGTGATAAAAATGGTCTATTTCTGTTCGCTAATATTAGCTGCATCTTGCGGAGTCTTTTCGTCATCTTCTCCGTTTGTTGTCAAGACATTTCAGCGTCTGCATTAAAACACTAAACAAACACCAAAAACTTTTGTAACTGTACATTTGCTTTAGGGTTATGTCCCGCCGGTTCAGTTGAATCCACTAACTGATGTGACCGTCTGCGATTATATGACAGAGAATCGATTTTGGACCACAAGTCCCGATTCAATGGAAGTTCACTATTGTAACGTGGGATCAGAGAGGCAAGTGTATCCACGTCTGTTTTTGATCCTCTTTCCAATCAAGCGGGACCCATTAATCAATTTTGTTTTAATTCCATTTATTCGAGCAGGTAAACGAGTATGGTACTGCCACATTCACCAAATTTGAGAACTACTACCTGTTTGACAGTTTGAGATAGGTCGGCCTGCACCACAGCTAGTAACACTACATTAGTCACCCTCGCAGGAAGTCTTTCGTGAGACTCATTATCCAATTCGAATTTTTCCCGGAGATTTGTCAAACAGACAGATCACGGCGTTTCTAGTACTAAAACCCGGATAGAAGCTCTATCTATCGAGCAAGCTTTCTCTGTCGCCGTAGTTCCAGGCTCAAACCGCTCAAATATCTATGATTCACTACAACTCGTCCGTTAAAAGCTCGAGTGACGATATTCGACTGAACGACATGAGAAATTTCAAAGACCACAAGCTCCTTTCGAATAGGAACAAAACTAGCGCGAAACGTAGCGCTATTAGGGAATAGCGTCATCTTATTAGTATTTTTTTACATTGCACATTGAACCACCTAGCACACACACACACACATATATATGTAGGTTTTTTTATAATTTTACATTGTTATTCTAATGGATAAGTTTAATTATGATATAGTATTGGGATAAAAAAAGTGTGGCCCATAAATACTTGTTGTATGTTCGCTTTCTCTGAGTGCGGTTTTAGGTAGCATTGAACTCCTTAGCAAATTACGTGGCAGGAGCTTGGAAAAACGGAGAAGGATGCCTGGTTTGCAGCGACAGACGCGAACTTAGCGATGATCAAGAAAAGGTTTGATTCATACAATTTATGTATGAATTGATTCATATACGAAATGCAAATACCGTAGAATTGTTGCAATCACTGTAGTTCGAGATCAGCCGCGTTTCGTATCTCATAACTTCCCGTCAATCTTTTTTTGTTGAGGTGCTTTGACCGTCAAATTCAAATTAAAAAAAAAAAGACTCAAAGACATATACTACAGATACACAACTGCTTCACCCGCGTGGGTGCCCATATGGATAATGGCATCCTAGGCGACCGGTGTGAAAAAAGAAAATAAAATATAGATAATCGGCGTTGCGAAGCAGAGCGCACGTTTTGCATTTTAGAAATGTTCAATATCATCGTTCCCCTTCGTAGCGTATCCTTCATAGTTTAAAAAATAATTTCTGGCAAAATATACCTTACCTAAGTATAGATTCGGCCACATTAGCCCCTAAACATAGAGCCATGTTGAAAAAGACAATTAATGAAGCCATAGCACACTTGTCGAATCTCGTTCTGATCTGACTGATCTGAGCAATATTTATTACCCATCATTTTTCAGTTACCAAAAGTGACAGTAGGCATTTTTATCGAAGAAGCAACACCATTCTTTGCCGAGTTTCTTGCCAAGTTCCTTGCTTTAGACTATCCCAAGGCGCGTATGTCACTTTTTATACATCGGGCAGGAGACTGGCACAATGAACGGCTTCGCATCTTTTTCAAGACTGAAGTTCAGGACTATGCCAAGGTCGAGGTTAAATCAATAGACGATCTGGCCGAATGGAAAGCTCGCAACGCAGCTTTGTATGTATCGATGGAAAACGCTCTAGAAAAATGAGCTTTCGTAAATGCAAAAAATATGTGTAATACACGAATAGCTCTGATTCATAAATGCTAATATTATATTATATAACTTATAGCTTAAGAACAGTGGTTCAAACAAAGGATTACCGCACCGTAGTTTTGAAAAGTAAATGTTTAGGTATAGCAATATTTACGATTGTGTGATCAGTCTTGCCTACATCTTGCTTTAATTACATCTGTTTTTAGCGATGGATTATCTAACAAAATCTGTGGTACCTTTTTCAGGCAATCATGTCTTGCAAATGGATGCGAGTATTATTTAAACCTTGATTCCCTTGTCCACTTAGAGAACACAAAGGTTTGTTATCGCTTATTCTATTTAAATAATGCTCATGAGGTATGTACTTTCTTATATGACTTAAATGGTGACCTTCATACGGAATATGCCAATGAAGTACAGAATAATACATATTGCTTAATAGCTTCATTAGAAAAGGCAAGGCTGACTAATAAATATGTCTCGCTTATCTCAAAAGTGCACAGATCTTCTTTATGTCAGGCACGAGGCACTGTTAGTCCAGTATTAGTAGTACAGTTGACAATGGAGTTTTTGGGAAGCAACAGGGAAAGCGTGCCGGTTGCGCCAGCATGGCTGCCGTGAGTCGAGTCGCCTTGTTCTATTTGTACCTACCCCTATGCCTCGAACGATTCCTTGGAACTGGCCGTGATGCAGAGTTTGTAATACTTATTATACGACAAGCATGAACTTTAGTTTTAGTTAGGTACCAGTAGCGTATTTACTGAAGTTTCTGCTGTTTTTTTTTACACATATGATGTATTCAGGTTCTTCAACACTTGATTGCTAAGGACCGATTGTTCATTGCTCCGATGGTACTTCGGTCTGGACAGGCATGGTCCAACTTCTGGGGTGCCTTATCGTCTGAAGGCTATTACGCACGCAGTCACGACTATATGGAGATTGTCACAGGCGAGAAGAGGTCAGAATTTCTGGATGTCCAAGTATTAGTTACTATCAATAGTACTTGAAAGAGTACACTGATAAAAAGCAACAATCAATTAGGCAGCACGTAACCGAAACAATACTTTACGTGCACGTTTATTGTGTCGGATTGTGTTAGAAGTGAATAAAAATGAAAATAATGGCCGTATATAGAGTTCAGCAACTGTTAGCTTCCCAGTTGCCCTGAATTAACTCTAAATCAAAGCGGAAGCGCAGCTCTTAAAGTATATTACTGTATTTTCAGAGGCATATGGAATGTACCGTTTGTTAATGAAGTGTATTTAGTGAAGGCGTCCATCCTCATGAAGAACCCTCCTCTGTACGTGCATGGCGCTTTGGATCCAGACATGGCATTCTGTAGAAACCTTCGAGATCAGGTGGGTTTTCCCACATTGATTGTTCTACTATTCAAGTGCTGTTTTGTTGATGAAAAACTTTGACCTGGCTACTCCACGTTTTTATTATATTATAGCTAAAGCTAATATACACATTTTTATATTGAAAAAATTGCTAAAAGTGTGGTTAGTAATTCTGCTACTTAGATGTGTTTTGAAGTTCATGCAATGATAATAGCGTGTCCGAGATATCGAATTAAGTTATATGAAACTCTTTAAGTAGAAAACATGCACGTTTCACGAACCTAGGCTACCTTTCTGTTCAGTTTCTTACGATGCGTGAAGCATCTAAAAAACCACTATAGCAATTTAGAAATAATGGTCAGAAAGAATTTTTATAGTTCCCAACCACCCTCTTCGCAAATCGCCTGATAGAAACTTTTAGAGTACCTTTTATTCCCTAGTAGTGGCAATACCAGGCGTAAAACTCTAAATCTCCTAGAGATACTGGGTTACCCAGAAATTTTCTTGGGATTTTATTGAGTCCTAAATGCGAGCTAGTGTGTAGATGAAGTCAGTATTATCTAGGTGTGAAATAGGCAACTTAGTGCATAATGCTAGTTGTAAAAGAACTTGAATGTTTTTAAATGATTCATACTTCTAAGCGCAAATAAACCCAAAACACCTTAAGGGGTATGACGAAGACCTGTGATAATGGCTATATAAATACTGTATTTCCCACTTAACTCTAAGCCCTAAAGAGTTCCTTTGATCGGAATAAAAGTTAAACGAAGTGTCTCAAATTAAAGTAGACTAACCCTGATTGAACGTTCTGTTATGGGAATCCTATAAGGATGATAGGAGCAGGTTTGCGACGTAAATCATTGCATTACAGTTGTTGTGCGAAGCGTCAACGTTTGCTAAATCGTGCACGTCTTTTGATATCAAATTTGTTTCAGGGTGTATTTATGTGGGTGGATAACCTGGAAGATTTTGGATTTCTTATCAACCCCGAAAACTTCGACTACACACGGACCCATCCTGACTTTTATGAAATCTATGAAAACCAGCGCGCATGGGAACAACGCTATATCCATGCGTATTATCAGAATATCTTCCGTAATATTTCGGGCACACTTTTACAGGTGAGAGTCGATGTCCGCTGTAATGTTATTGGGCTAATCCGAAATTACTTTTCATACAGGACTGTAAACTGTTACATTTTTACTACGGGATTCACAGCCGTGTACCGATGTTTATTGGTTCCCGATCGCAAGCCCGACGTTTTGCCGTCATCTGATCGAAATTATGGAAGCGTTTGGCAAATGGTCTGATGGAACGAATTCGGTAAGTTGTATTTTAAAACAAGACCTTGATATTTATTCCGCTATGTTCTTACGTCCATCATCCTGGCTTCTCATTATGTTACTATAAAACTGTGAAAAAAAAGCTAAGCTAATTTGTTTAAAATATCAACTGTATATATATATATATATATATATAATATAAGAACAGCGTTTTCTATATAAGGAGCTTTACAACTGATACTTAGATTTATACAGAGATATGTGCCCTAGCAACAATCCCTTCTTTGGATAAATGATAAATATAGTCTACTGCTTTTCATCTTGTTTGAGATAACTTAGTCGCTGTACGTTGGTGGGTCACAATAACAAGGCACTGTTTCCTTGATAGGACCCTCGCCTGGCAGGGGGATACGAGAACGTGCCAACACGGGACATTCATATGCGGCAGGTTGGCCTGGAACCCCAGTGGCTGTATTTTTTACGCGAGTATGTAAGACCAGTTCAGGAGCATGTCTTTACCGGTATGTACTATATAAATATGGTACACTGAATTCTATTTATTCCACTACCAAACATTTTTGATTATCGCCGCATGTAACAGCTGAATTTCGATAGTAAAGCCCAGAGCATTGCATGATTAGATTGAGAAAGCAATACGAGAATGAATGGTGCATGTAATATGTGAGGTTGGAATGGCATAGGAACAAAATTATAACTACATTTCTAGTCAGGGTAACTGAGCTATATGTACCCACCTGAGAAGGCTTATTTTTGTGGGTAACTGCAGGTTATTTTCATGACCCGCCAAAAGCGATTATGAATTTTGTAGTTCGCTATCGGCCTGATGAACAGCCAGCTTTGAGACCTCACCATGATGCGTCGACGTATACGATTAACCTAGCCCTCAACCAGGTCGGTGTTGACTTTGAGGGCGGTGGAAGCAGATTTATCAGGTAAGTTTGGTCAAGAAACTCCATTTAAAAGCTTACAGGGATCACTGCCATTAAACAGTCATTTAGACTGGGCATTCAGCAAAAACATTGAAACGTTTTCATTTGACTAATTGTCTGTTACAGGTACAACTGTTCAGTAACTTCTTCGCCCTCAGGCTGGGCTCTCCTTCATCCAGGTCGGCTAACCCACTACCATGAAGGACTCCGCACAACGAATGGTACCCGATACATCATGGTGTCCTTTGTTGATCCTTAACTGGAAGAACTTTACCATCTAGAAGTACGGAGCTGAGACTGTCTTTGTAAAAACTCATTTTAGCGAACGTAAGGGGTTCTAGTCCCATTTTCGAGAAAAACACTCATAAAGAAAACGACGTATATTTATCAGCACCGATATAAGACATAAGCGAGAGTATTTTTGCCTACATGGGCAATAAGCAACTTGAACTCAGATCAGCTTAGCTTCTTACCGAAATCGTAGATGCCTCTTGCGGTGATCGTGATTCAGAAGACTAACTTCTAGAAAATGCTTTTCTTCATTTTTGTGTACCTGTATTAATTTCTTGTTCTGTTCATTTGAATCTTCTACATGCTGGATATTTACAAAGCTAAGATTATATAATATGGGGCCAGATTTTGACGGTGTTGTAAATAACAAAAGGACGGAGCTGTAGCTGTCATCAAAATAGTGTTCGCAGGCTACATGCATGAAACTCAAATCTTCATAGATTCTAAAGTCTGCATTGTGATGTTGTATGATATACGACGCTATAAGTACGCCAGTAAATGTACACCACTTAGAAAAAGCGCACGACCTCTTTAGTTCAACCGCTACAAACCGGCCGGCAATAAGCGCTAGATAGAAGACTTGTATGTATTCCACGTCAAACAAACGACTCGCCCTGTGCCAAAGAAATAAAGGCGGATACTCAACACCTTTGCAAAAGTCCCGCACGGCATACATTAACTAAAAACGTTTTTTACAAATTCGTTCTATCAGTAAAATGGTGGCTTGCTCACGCAAGTGGCCTCATATAACAACAATGTTACCGTCATTGATGACGGTTCGATTATTTACCGACCGTGGGCCTCGTCATGGAAAAAGAAGGTCACACAGCTATACTTCAGGCCGTCGTTTAGGCAATGTAATTTTGATAAGACACTTTGGCCTAGCGTTGTAGTATGCGAGAATCTCATTTAAGTTGCAATATCTTTACTGAAGTGATTCAATCGGTCATGGATCAAGCCAGACCGTAGTGAAATCGTTTTCTTGCTCATTGTTAAAATGATTTCATCGCAAACGTATTAATATATATTTTGATAATATCATACATTCTCAACACCCGCCATATGCAAGTACTATACTTGCATATGGCGGTGGATCTTTTTATGGATCTATGCTTATGTTTCTCTACTACACGGGTGGTTTAGTTTCAATTCGAACTATTGCGCCGTACACGAGATCTGCGAATTAAATTTTATTGTCACGTAATGCCAAAAATCAAAATGCTTTAGATAAAACTAACTTTGACGGTAACTTTGGTCGGTAAATTACACGTGCCAAATATATACAATCTGTTTTCGTAAAGGTCTGTGTTTTTATTGAGCGTATACACCAGCCATTAAGATAAGGCAAGGCGTATTAAAAATGAACCAAAAGCGTATAATGTGTTTTTAGAGTACCGCATGCGAACCGATACTGACAGAGCTACTGGTTCGAACTTGAAGAGCATTTCATGCAGCGTTAGTACTCGAGTAGATAAAATAAGCCAGAAAATACGGTATGAAAGACCTTCTGTAGTAATCTTAAACCGTGTTACTTTCGGTGGGAAGCGAAGACTTTAGCAATTCTACGGCGTGGGCAGTTTTCTAGTACTCTCAGTAGATAATAACCAGTGGATCGTAATCATATTTCCAACAAATACATACAAATTTTGTAACATTCTCCTTTTAACTAATTTGGGCAGATGGGCAGCTACCCGTGCTAAATAACACCAAGCCTCCGATCAGTTCAACACATGCACGCTATGATCCTACGTACGTCAATGGCACTACATCATTCACTTCTTAAAAACATATTTAACACGACAAGATGTTTCGAGGCTATCCACTGTGGAAATAATCTTCACGTCTTACTTATCATCAAATCATTCATTTTGTGTATAATTCCCGCCCGCATCTGACGGGAATGGCAATGTACACTGACGACGTTTGCAACCGGTGCAATGATCTTTTCCATTCCAATTGAACCGCGCGTTATTGGTATCTGGTTGATTGAGCTGAACTGTTTAGTGCTCCAAGTTAATTTTTTTTTCGCGTTTTTGAATTCCCTCAGCTTCAAGAGTTTCACACATGAACGCGGTTACACTAAGTATCTGTTCGGCTTCAATAATGAGTTCTGGTTTTCCACCGGAGTAAACATCAAGTATACCAGCTATACTTAGTGCATGTAAGTTTCCCAGAGGCCATTTGAGTCTGTCCATTTGTTGTTGAATGCTCTGCTCGACGAAGGTAATCGCGTCCTTGAGGTTTGCCTTCGAGGCCCCAGCAGGGAATTTTCTGTTCAGCACATCAAGCACAAATGCGTTAGTCAGTTTTATGTAGGTTTCGCACGTCGGACCTGAATCGATCTCTATTTGAGCTTCGAAATTGTTATTCCAAACGCCCACAAGAAACCCCGCTACGAAATACGACGTGAGCTGGGGTGGCTCCCAGACGCTCAACGTAGCAGCATTCATAGTTTCAACCAGGTTTTGCCTACAGACCTGTTGAAGTGAAGCGTCGACTAACAGCATACTGACTGTTGGGCCTTGGTAGCCTAGCAGGACGTACTGCTTTAGGTCCTTATATGCCACAGCTATAATGCAGCCGCTTACCGTCAACTGGGTAACGTTCGTATCGAAGTGGAACTTCTCCAGTAGGATTGATAGGGCGCCAACGATAGCGTTTTCCAAGTTAGTGCATTCTATCGAGCTGAACACAGCGAACTTTCGTCGACGCGTAATTACCAATCCAAAGTCCGCTTTTCGTTCTTCAAGCTCTGCTAGTTGTCCTGACGTTGATGAGTGCGTATTATTCCGTCCTGACATGTTACCTACACAAATTTTACGGAGAAGTAACCTGTGTTCAATGAGCGAACTGTAATTGACGTTAATAAAAAAAAGAAGTCAACTTGCTGCAGTATTCGGTGAGTTAGCTATTTTGTAGGGAATTGTTTGTCACTCTTTGTCCTGATATATAAATGCTATATTCATCAATTTCCAAAAATCTGATGTTTAATAGGTATTATTGACAATTTTCGTAACGCCTATTAAACAAAAGAAGTTAAAAAATATTCAAAGCATTTTGCTTTACCTTTGATTTCGTCATAAGCGTGGTGTAGGCCGAGGGCGGAACTTAAATCAGCGACCACTGGCTCTTTCAGCCGTTAGTTGAACAGTCCAGGCCGCACGGCCGCCAAAGGGTTTTGGCCTAACCGATTTAGACATATTTAGGCTATGATTACGTTGTCTCTTACCTTGTCGTTAATTGTAGTACATGTAAAATGAATAGCTCTGTAACTTCTTTTGTGTTAGTATATAATGAAAGCTCGTCGCAGCCGGGTATTCCATAGTTGGCAACGACGTCTATTTGTAGTGAGCTGCTTAACTAACCAGGAGCTGATTGCGCATAGAATGCAGATATGTTCAGACAAGTTGTGTCGTTCAGTATTTTATCTTGAGAAACTCTATATATATATATATATATATATCATCATTATGATCTAATCTCGACCGGTCATATACACCGTTCGAGATTAGATTATGTGGATTCATGTTGCCCAAGAAGATACTGAGCACTGTCATCTTAAATTATGTTCGCAAATAACAACAGTACAACGTTCGCCGTAATTGATTTGATACGGCACAAATTGAACGGAATGTTTTCGCTAGTTCCAGAGAAACACTTTACTGCCAATATGCACAGATTAGCGTCTAGTGCCTGCTGGCAAGCGATTCAACCCGTACTTCACACACTGCCTGTACCACACGGGGACAATGTGTGCACAGACTTTAATGGAATCTAGTACTTGAATTTGAAACGTCATTGAATCGGGTTCCGCTGGCCCTCAGCGAAATGAATTATATCGAAATGTTTGAAGCACGCAGACACAAGATGGCGCAGACGGGATTGAATATACTCAACGTGTAATTTACAGACAGGAGAAAAAAAAGTTTGTTTTTTTTTCGGAAACTCTTTCTGTGAACTACAAACACGAAGGGAAATCGCCATTTTTTTGGCCCAGAGTGCGGGTGCACGTATCTCGACATTGTCGGCGAACGCATGAAACCATAGCACTTACACTTATCAGTCACTAATCGCTGTCATGAAAAGTAATCACCCTTTAGATCTTCATTCGAAGTGCAAAGTCGTACAGGCTTAGAAGTTCAACTGTGAAAATGACGAATTACCGCTAACCTACGTGTGTGAAGTTCTTAACTAGCGCTGGCTTTTTTTGTTTAACTTCCTTTAAAATGACAGACGAGATGTCGATCACTAAAATCAATAATAAACAACGGCCAGCAGACGATGACAACTGACGGGCTCTTTCTACCGACTGACAGACTGTAAAGTTCATGGTAGACTAATGATAACGAGTTCTCAAACTATACTAAGAGAACCATGGTGGTCTCGGTTCGAAACAGGCGTACACACTTCTTTTCGTGCTAGGAACTAGGCAATCTGTCTGAAGCAATGCCTAACGGCTTAGATACTGAAAGTAAGACCCTTAAAAAGACATTGTTGGCGATAGAGTCAGTTAATATTCTGTAATGGTCTACATCTAGTGCTAAACAAGCTCATTACATAATAAATTTGTCTTCGTTCTTCCACCTTAACCGAGCTACATTGTTTTAGCGCTGACCTTAATAGCAATATCTAAATAGGATAACTACCTAGCTGCTAAATTTTAAAACGTAAGGTCTTTGCACGGTTGATTTGTTGATGAAGTATATTAATTTTCTCATAAAACAATTTATTACATTACATATATATATATCTGTTACGGCTGAAACAATTCGATAAATTGTTATTGGAATATAGAATATTGTACTCTGATACTTATTATTTAAGTTTATAATGCTTAGAAGACCTTAATAAGAAAAGCCTAGTTGTACACGTGGCTAACTAAAAATACATGGCTGTGAAAAATAATATCCGGATTCAAGAATGCAAAGCAAACCCCTTGATAGAGGATGGTGTGTACTATGTTTGTTTTTGTTTGTTTTGTTTTGAAAAAAGTTTTTGTTGGGAAAAATAAAATTATATTTTGTGAATTCATAAACTCAAAAATCTAAAATTTGAAAATCGGTACGTTTTATTAGAAAGGCTGCCCGACGATGGCGTTGCAGTATATATATATATATATATACACGCTATATGGTACCTGAAACATATTTCTGCACATCTTGTGCGGATGCACATAGTCCGCGACGTACATATGATGTGATGAAACCGATATAGCATGCAACCATGCGCCGGTAATCCTGTCTGGCCATTTCCAAATTACATGATCACAACTTTTATACTATAAAAGTCACAAGCGATCTTTATCGTTTTTCTCTGCAACGTACTCATAAGCTTCTAATAGATAGAGGTGATGGGAAGCTTGCACCTACGTCTTAGATTTTCTACAAATAGGAACATATACGTGTCTCTTCATCGATCAACGTATGTATGGAAAGTGTATATTGCAGACCACGTAAAGAGAAAAAGGCAACGAGATGCTGATAGTTCTGCATTTCTACAGCAGTTTAGTTGCGCCCGGAGCAGTTTATCCTGTAAAACAGCGGAAGCGACCTACACTTCTACCAAGGCGGCGTTGGGCCCCCTCAAACGGAAACTCATAGGGGCAATAAGCACGTTCCTCCGTGATTTTGTTCAATACATCTATGAGAATGTCGAACAATAGCATCATTAGTCTAAAACACACTGGCACAAAAAGACGAAGTGGAGAGAAAAGAAATATTGGAGATGCTGCTAGCCAGTCAAAGCAGGACAATTAGGAAAATTCCAGATGGCAGAAGTTAATCGAATATTCTCCTAAAAGGAACAATGAACCCATCGAGCTAAGATCATCACCGTGTGCCTTGGAAAAGCGGAAGGTAAAACCCACATGGGATTCGGTGTATCTCCCCGCGAGATGAAGAATCCGACAGGAAGATAGACCGGGTTGCGACTAACAATGTCATCAATCCAATAGTTGTAGCAAGTGATCGTTGGCGCAGCTGCAGCAGGGTTTCGTTTAGGATACATAGGGAAAATACAGGTTCGTAAATAGAAGCAGCAACTAGAGAAATGCTTGAAAGAAAAAAGAAAAAAAAAAATCTTCGGCCTTACCATAGACATAACATCGCTTCAGTCTAATCTACTACTGTGGAGCCTAAGAGAGGCATTGACATTTACTGGCAGGTAATGATCTGATGTGGGCAACAATTAGTCCTATCGTCAAGATTGAGCCCCACATTCGGTCCACATAGAGTAGGTTTTGCTTTGAGAGTATCACTCAAACCTTTTATGAATGAATGACTGTCATCGGAACTTAATGGCGAAATACATCATCACTGGCTATGGCGCCTGCAGTTATCGATTTGTCACGACAAATTATTCATCGTTCGATCATTAACTATTTCCTACGTCGATAGATTTGATACTATACTCTTTGTAAAAGAAAAAAAAAAAACGAAAGCGTCTGCAAGCTAATCGATCGCTTACTTTTTTTTTGTGCAGTATCAAAGCCCGACTTAGGTCCAAAACAAATGCTAGGACCATATGCTGATCTTGATAACTATATTCATTACATTTT
Organism: Varroa jacobsoni; assembly: GCF_002532875.2. Classification (NCBI taxonomy): domain Eukaryota; kingdom Metazoa; phylum Arthropoda; class Arachnida; order Mesostigmata; family Varroidae; genus Varroa; species Varroa jacobsoni. Next base: position 91,821 of record NW_019213346.1, on the reverse strand, counting down.
AGTGATCTGAACGAGCAGTGTAATATAATGGTATATGGTTGATGAGGAAAGCAATCAAAAAAGTCAATAGTAATCTTTAGAAAATTATCAGCGATCAAATAGATAGATATTCTATTCGGATTTTCTCTATAAGATCAATTGTATAGATTGGGTGAATTTTCGTAATCTGTGTAGACAGCTTCTCTCTGGCAACGGCAACGGCAACGCTACCAGGTGAAACGATCTTTTGGTCGCTCGCTAATAGCGCGGCCCGCTGTTGTTATCCTCAGTTCAATCAACGAATACATGGGTAGACGCATTAAACCTTTTCGGTATAAAATAGGCTAAGAGAGACATTTTGCATGTGTGAGATATTCGCTAAATGCTTAGGTGACTGGCCAAAAATGAAGCCTGCCACAAGCATGTGTGGTAAAACGGATCCGCTGCTTGGCTTATTTACGGTACTAATTGTCATTTTCCGTTTACCGATTATAGGCAACGCAGAAAATCTAGCTAAACCCATGTCTGACATGGAGCCAGACCAAGTAAGCATATTTATCCCATTTTTTAAATAGCTTTTTTTTTTTCAAATGACACAAATTGCGTAGTAGATGTTGTTGGCGGGACCTGAGGCCGCGAATTTTGGTCTCTCCCTAAAAGAATTCAGATATTCACACAGAAATCAGATCGATATGTTATGTGAGACGCTTCGGATCTTAGGTTGGCCAGTGTACGCTCCTGACTCAGTGTATTATAAGCAGACTAAATGCGGTGTATACGTTTGCCGATATAGTATCACTTCTGTGCTCCTATGGAAGTTCCTCTGGAAGCCCTTATCACACAAGAAAGACGTTACGATAGGCTATTGTTACTTGATTTCGCTTCAGACTTCGATGACAGACTCAGACGCCTATTAAATTGTTTCTAATAGTAATAATTATAGTGTACGTTCGGCGGCCCATCGTCAATGTGGCATGTTGGCAGAAAACCTACCATTATTGTACCGCAAGGCTCTTCTGGGGCATTTTCTCAAACATCATCTTAAGATGGCACCAAAATGCTTTGCATGGGTGCTTGCTAGATCGTCGAGCGTAGTGCTAAATTTGCTCAGTACCTATAGTTACGAGGATCTGTAGGTCTAACCTGTCAAAATAGGCCGAACGGTTGACAGCTTGTAGTGAAATTCCTATCTAACCTAAAATAATTCTGTAACGTGTTACGCTGGATTCTTCGTTACTGTGATAATTTATGATTTGCCCCTAGCTTTACACTCTACTGCGGGTTAGATCAGAAATTAGAAAAAGGACTTTAGCTCTCCAGTCTTTTAGTCAATATCGTATGCATGAAAAGTCAATAGTAAGTTGTTAACAGTGGTGCTATTTATTAAATGTACGATTTGAAATGTTCTCGCAACGCTTAAGTTCACAGGCTGGTGGTACGCGTGGAAGCGGACTGGAGCCCTATGGGAATCACCTCACTGCGCGCGAATGCTGTTTGAATCAAAAGGAGGCGATAGATATCGCATTAGCTTGACATGGATCAATTCCGAGTATGTGAGCGCACCCCCTGGCTCGTGCCTTGCAAACGTGTATTCCCAGATTGTCAAGTAAACAATGTCCAAAGGCGTAAACATTTGCTGCGGCTTTCAGATAAACATATCTCGGAAATGCATGACCCGATTGAAATTTGACGGCTTTAAATCGCCGTAACAGCCTCTTTACCTCTTGTAAAAATAACGCAGTTTCTCTTCTAACAACTAGCGCTGCTAACGATCTGCGGAACTGAAGGAAAACGGTTCCGGGGGACTTAGTCTGTCAATAAGAAAACCGTTGCGATACGAGTGGGTACTTATGTTGACAGTAGTATGAAACGGTACCTACGTCTTAACTTCGTTTAATTTCTTGTAATCAAGTCAACACATACGGGTCCGTCTAATAAGTGCTGAAAGGGAAACAACAACCAACAACAATAGCGCTCTCATCCGACTTAGTGTTCGAAAGTGAGAGTCATATTTGATGAGAAATCTACAGTTTCTCAGTAAACAACAAAGTAAAAACCTTTCTTCGAAAGGTATTTCTTCGTTGTTTACAAAAGTCGTGTGACATGTCGAATAATGGCGTTAGAAGTAACGAGCTTTCTTTCTCTAGAAGGTTTTTCTGTTGTGGTACGGCAGCTTCTTTTTTTTTTTTTAAGTTTTAAGATAAAAAATTAACGTCCTTCTATAATAATCATATAATAAATAATCTTTCAGAAGCAAACCCGGTACGCAAATAATGGAGATAATTGACGATCGCTCTGTTAAGGCGAAGTTCCTGTTTGCCAATGACGGTTAGTTCAATAGTACTTATAATAATGTTTTCGATGATATCTTAAGCCTAGTAAGCTTTTACTCAGCATTCTGCAGTTAAGTCAAATTGCTCTATAGATCTTTGTTAATATATAGTATAGATTATAAGTTCGACAATTACTTTTTTTTTAGCAGACAGTGTTGTCCAACCCTACCTAAATATAGTCCTATGAACTAGATGGACCGTATACTCAGAGGGAGCTATATACACGAATATATATATATATACATGAATATAAAATGCGCTCTGCGTCTGATATAAGCAGGCTTGCCTCAGCCGCGGTACGTGCGTGCACGAGAAGCTCATGCAAAACCACTGACAATTGGATGCCTAATCTTTAGAGATAATATACTATGACAGTTTTTATTTTTTCGTATGAAATATTGCAGCACACACCGTTGCTTTAACTATCCTTGACACCGACTACGAAAACTACGTGGTTTTACGCGTCAGGTTGGGGTCCAAAGGTAATTCCTAGGGTAAACAGAGTAGGCCGTATCCGACTTGGCAAGAGACAAATATATTACTCGGAAAAGAAACAACCAGTTTTACTGAATGTTCCTTAAATGATAGTGGCGAAAACCCATAATCGCTTTATGGGCAATTAAAAAGCCCACAAAACTCATAACATGTCGTACAAAATAGCGCTTAACCATTACAAACAATAACGTATTTAACGTTTCGTTTTTACCTTGAACATGAAGCTCACACTTACAAGAGACAATGGAGACAATTTTTATCTCGATGTTCCTTAAGAAAAATTACATTGACCATTTTTCTAGGAGAATGTTTAGGGCCTTTCCCTAGATGAAATTTAAAAACTTCTTTGAAAAACATGCTCACGAAGTACTGTTGTTACCGAATCATATATTAAGAATTGAATCCCCAAATATAAAATCCGTCCTTATCATATAATGGCTACTCATTTTTAACATTTAAATGTTTGTTTCAATCAGATGAGAGACGCAGAAGGTACGTAGCCTGATATCGTCAGCAGAGAGTGAACATACATTTATTCAGTCTTTTTTCTTCTCCATTTACGCAGACGTGTATTATTACGGGGGCCGCAGCGTCGATCACGTCGAGAAGTACGACAGCCGCGCAGACGAGATCTTCAAGAATAACAAGGTCACCTATTCTCTCCATGCAGTGAATCAGACCAACTGTCCAAATGAACAGAAGTTTTACCTTCCTTAAGAAAGATCCGCAAAAGGGCTAGTTGAGCATCACATACCAAGTTTTTCGATGTTATTCAAGTCCGCATGTAGGTAGTAGTATTCTTGCGTAGGCAATACATTACACGATTTCAATTTGATAATGAACGAAAGAGAAACTGAAGGTAATAGTAAATAAACCGTACCCCTGCTGAAATCTGCTGCAGATAGATATATGACTGTATCACTAAAACAGAAACGGTTAGCTGATGAAACTATCTGAGTGAACGCTTTTTATACGGTTCGTAAAGGAATAGATTTTCTCTTGGCTGAGTTGATAATATGAACCGGAAAGCTTTGCTGCATGACCAAAGGACCTAGATATCGAAACGAAAAGAGATTGGCTCTCCAATATTGTCTAGAAAACAAATAGGCTGCCTATGCGCACCTGTCAATAAATATACAACAACCTCAGACATTTTATAGGTAGCGTCAAAAGCCTGGAAAATGGTATTCAAATAAATAACGTCAGAAACGTAACGATGGTAAATTTAAGTTGCTTACATTTTTGCAATTACGCATAAGAAAACCATTTTCTACTTTATGTGATTATATATCTCGAGCTTTTGTTGTGCGAGTTACCTTTGGCGGAGAGAATTACTGGAAATTCTATCAACAAGGATTATAGGGAAAATACTTACGATAATCGCTATTTCGCAATGATGCGGTTATTTTTTTCCTCATCGGCCTTACCTTAAGTTCGCACTGTGTTTTCCCACTCAGGGAACTTCTTTGTTTCGTAAGATACATCTTCTTCCTTAATTGAAAACCACTTTTTTCATAGTACTCCGTAAAGTCCTTCAATGCGCACTCTCTTAGGCGAACAGTGTAATACTTGCTTTAATTTCTTTTGTCAAAATTATCTTCATTGAACTTTTTTGAATTACTTAGCAATTGAGAAAGGCAGATGTAATCATAGATGGTAAACCGTATACCCTAGGATAAACGGTAATTATTGAGTATATATCTCGAATCAATACATATAAGTGAATGTATGTAATGGGTGTACCTCCTGGAAACGCTGGCTGAGGCTCCTTGACACCGATATATTATAGTCTGTATATCTATCCGAGCAAATTTACGGGTGGAAACTAAGCACTGTTTGCAATGCGCAAGGACATTCAACTATTATTTATTATTATCCAACGCTGCTGACACTTTTTATGATTTTTTTCCCGTCAAATGATTAATACTGTACGGTGTAAATCTATGAAAAAGGCATATTTAAGTGAGCTATCAAACAAGCGTTTTTAATCAAACATGTAATGAACCTATCAACATTTGTAATAATGCTTACTATTCAATATTGAATTGTATATATATTAACTAACTAAGAATATATATATATATATGTAATAATTTAATTTCCCCTGAACTGCAAAGATTTTTTCACATATTGGTGCTTGTGGGGTTAGAACCACCATGGAGTCTTACCTTAAATGAGTAGATGGCCATATTTTGAAGGCAAACAAAACTTTTCCATCGGACGTCGTGCCTTTTTTACAAAATTTATTAGTTGCAGTGAATACGTACAATGGATATTGACAATTGACAAAAAACAATATCTGCAGTGACTAAGAAATTCAAGCGTGCTCTTAGAATGCCTAGAACATTTCGCACGCGGCGGCGGCGGCGGCGGCGGCAGCAGCAGCAGCAGCAGCAGCAGCAGCAGCGGTCTAAACATACCAAAAGCATCAAAACTGGGCACGGTTAAATATTTGTCCTATTACTTCGCTAGGACGATATTTACATGTAATAACTTACGATGTATGATTCGAATAAGTTCTTTTTGTTTCGTTGTTGCGTGTAGATCACCAATAAAATAGCAGAGCATAATAAACACCGCTTATCTACTTAGTTCATTTACAATAATATTGAAAGAACGTTTGTTTTGAAAAAATGACCGTGATGTTTCATATTGAGCATTCAGTTTGGCCATTTTGAATTCTGCCGTCGTTCATACGCTGCTAGGCAAAGCTTGAGTTAGGAGAGCTTCTTGGCGGACACCGCGAGTGCGATGTTCGGTTCACTTGACCAAATCCGTCGATGAAGGCATATGCCGTTTTAGATATTAAAAGCATAGAACAAAAAGGCACCGCATTAAGCGAACCAAAACCTCCATAGTTTAATATCGCATTATTTAGGAAACTAACAGGGAATCTGTTGCTTAACGATAAATTCATGTCGCAATTTTAGAATATAAAATCGCCTGTGGAAAAACGGTCGTATCACACTTTTTAGGCTCATTTTTATAGGACTCAACTAAGTCACCTTCATTGTTTTCCCTTACTGTACAATACTTCACTTGTTAGAAACGTTTTCTAATTATGGAGCAGGGCAGCCACATCATTTCAATATCGCAATAGTTGCACTTATTCCTGTGAGCTCACTTCAGACATGTACGGCGCAGATACCAATGGTAGCCCTGGATGGTCAAAGCCTGCCTCGATAGACCCGTTTTTCAACTGAAGTTTATTATAAACGTATTGTGCTCAACGATATTCATTATGGACAGAAAATATTAGGACATATATCTTAAAATTTACGTTATTCTAGAGATCATAATCATTTGGCCTATAGTTATCGAGTTAGCTAGATATAGGAGTACCGCGTGGAATCAAACCGGTAGCCTGCCTGTAGGGCTCGATGGTCTGTGTTTGGACCTATTTCGAGGGTTTAGGCGGCGACGATTATCGCATTATTTCCTATGCTCATGTTTCCTATGTGTAGGATTCATTTAAAATACACTCATTACTTCACTGCTTGCTACTTTCCGTCAAAGTAAGTTGTTTATGCATACGTTTATATTTCGTTTCAAGGGGGCAACGCATGGACATCCTTTCTGACCAGATACCAAAGAAATGGCTGTACGAGTTACTTTCTATATCATTAATGTACATTATTGCTCCGTTTCATGCTTAGTGTATTGCTCTATAGCTTAGTATTATTACAATTTAGTTTATGTGGGTTTATTTGGATCCAAAGATATTTGTGATGAAGCGTCGTACACAGACGTCCCATGGCTACCACGTGAGGTCAAAATAAGACCTGTAACTTTGAGAATGAACTTCTTTAGTTGGTGCCAAGATATTCGCTGGATCTGTCACTAGAAGTGTGGACAGAGTGCAGTGAGTTAAGTGTACTCTAAAACATCTTCAATAATTCTTGCTACACTTAAAGGGGCGGCCTACCAATTAAATAAACGTTTTTATTTTCACGCCCGGTTTTGCCGTTAAGTATTGCTTCAGCCCGCAACTTCCCAGCATGAAATACCGTATTGCTGCCTACATAACGAGCATCGTTTATAGAACAGAGGCTATCATTGGGGGCAACGGCACTCAGCTTTGAATAATATTGTGTTTTCTAATATTCTATTTGTTCTTATTCTAATTATTTTCTAATTTATCGCTGTATCATCGACATTTTCTTGCAAGACTAAATTAAATGGACTAACATTTCCAATTTGAAAACCTGCAACAAGGACCTCGATGCTTATTCTAGCATTTCAATCGTTTTTAGTAGTTTTTTTTTCTCATATACGAAACATATCCATTAATAATCAAACAATTAACCTATGATCAAATTTAATATAAGGAATAATAATGGAAGCGTGTGATGCAATTGATTTTTAAAAGCCATTAGGTAGCCGAAGTCACGATATTCTAACAGAGTCAAAACCAGTTAAACATGCTTGTCTACAGTCTGAGCTCATTTTTCATCCTATTACTTTCTGTCTCTACCACAGTCGACTATAAGTTCAATAACAAAGCTTTTTTTACTTAGCTCAACGGTGTGTGTGTCAGGCAGCAGTTATTTCTCGGAGGAAATTCGATACTGGAAAACAATTTTTTCCTCTATTCTAAATCCATCATTTACATTTTAAAGTATAGAGTTATTTCCAACAAAAAGAGTAATATATATATATATATATATATATGCTATGTGTTGAATTGGGTGTGAAACGGAAAGCACTTCATTCAGACCCAGGAAGGTTTTGCCAGTGGAGGCAAGCTCCTCAATAAATAAACTTATTATTCATTTGGTCTTTACTTAATTATGGCCAATAGTCAATTCAATTGCTTTGTATTTACCGTAGCCGGCACCATCTTGGGTATAAACGACGAAAATCAATTTATTGCCCTCGCTTTTCTTGATTTAAAAAATGTTAGTATAAAAAGTTATATATTTTTGGTTTAGACTTGAGATCATTTTGCATTGTTTGGTCAACACATATTAAATTTTGTAGGTGTTTTTTTATGATTTGGGCAACGTTCACAGAAATTTCGTAAATATCGCAATATCTTTCAAGTGAATGCACTCCATATATATGTAACCTATAATCAAACGCAGCGGCCTAAACGGTTGGCTTAGATTTTCACCGACTAGCTGTTGCAGTTTGTTATTAAGTTAAGTAAAAACGCAAACGTTTTTGTTTGACTATTATGTTCAAATTCATCGACATCAAACGGCTAAAACGTGGATCTCGATACGTCTATCACTTAATCAAGTAACGTGCCATTGTGCGGTTATTGGACAAGCTAGAATATGGCTGATTAACGCTAAGTGTTCATTTTCCTCCTAGCATCCTTTACGTAAGCATCACTTTGCGCGAGACGTTTTGCATGTGTTACATGTATGTCAATACATGTACGTGTATGTGGCGTGCTCTAATCTCAAGTAAGTTAACTTATATATATATACACATATATATATATATATATATATATATACAATAACCGTAATATAGGCATGTATTACTTCGAAAACCGAATATCGTCTTGCTCGCGAATCTTCAACCGTACTTCAAATACAATTATGAAGGTGAACGGGATCATTTCTGTTTGCCTCGATGTAGCTCAAAAAAATGCCTAATAGATAATATTGTCAACATATCATAAATGCCTGTATTGGAGCCCTCCCAAGGAACACATAAACACGCGAACGGTATACACGTACGTGTCACGACGCTGAAGAGAGCCCATAACGCTGGGCGCACTGATGGTACCACAGACGCTAAGAATGTAATCTTATCGTCATTTTAATATGTCAATAAAAATTTAAATCATAATGCACGTTTTCTTACGAATATTGCAGTGATTCATGACAGCACTGTAGTAACACATTGATCTTCAAACGAAGCATAAGCGCATCACGATCGACGGTTTCATGTCAATCACGAAATGAACGTTGGTATTTGAAAATATTTCAGTGGCGCATTTTTTGTTCTTTTATGATAGGTACTGTATATCTAAATTACTCGTATGAGCTTTCGAAAATAATGGTTCTATATTTGTATAGAACCATGACCAACCGTTAATGAAAGTAACAATATAAACTTAAAAATATAATCTTCTCATTGTGATATATTTATTTCATAATAACGGCATGAAATGGCAAGAGGTATATGATAAAGTACTTTATATGACAATTCTCATAGCAACATTTATGATTTATAAAGAATAAAATGAACTGGGATTAACCCAATAAGTTCTAGGATACTTGCAAATTAAGCAACTGCAATTATAGCTATACTGATTTGAAAGTAAGCTTTATTTCTAGAAAATATTATGTCTTATGAAGAAAAGTGAGAAACAAATCCTTTGAAAGTAGTTCTCTGATCTGATGTGATTTGGCACTTTTGAATAAAATGAAAAGTGCCCTTGCCCATATTTAAAATTTGCCGCCAGGTTTTAGCAGGTGCCCTCTCCCAAGAAGGGTTTCGTGTATAAGAAGCGACGGTAACCGTGTGAGGTTCCTTTTGGTGTGATTCATGATATGGTGTTGGTTGTCGTACATCGCTATGGCCAATTTAAAAGACGACAATTTGAGTAGTTGTTTTCTGGGCTTGATTAGAGTTTCCGAAATAACCTAATAATAAGTTGAAGTTGAATTTGTGTACACACAATTTGAATCCTCGGGATGGCCTACGTACACTGAGCGATGCCCAATACGAGAAGCTCACCGCGTTGTATGACCTGTCTGGTTATTCCTTATTATTATGAAACTTCGACTGATTGGTAAGACAGTGCGATTCCAAATTTACAAATGTCCTGAGTTCTTGAAAGGACTACTGTACTGTCAGTATTCTTAATAGTGGATTGGCCTGACACGCCGTTATTCTTAGATCTCTAAAAATTTAAAATTGAAGCGGACAATCTACGTTACTTAAAAGGATGACTTACTTGCTACTACTGAAGTAGGATGATAACCTATGCCTGATAGTCTCCTAAAGAAATTTGGTAATTCACTCAGGTAGTGTAGAAATAAATAGTTTCTTTGAATGTTTAGGTTTAGCTGGAATGTGCTATGCTGATGTAGCTATCGATGCAGCGTGTGATCGTCGAGGTGGTAATCGTAACTGAAGACCAAAGGTAATTGTCACACGTTCTTGCGTTTCATTGTTAATTTTTTAAACTGTTTTCATGATGATATTCGAAGATAGGGACATCTGAATCCTATGATTTAATATTTGGGTAGAAGTAACACTGAATTAAACAGCGTATTTTCTAGATTTTTTAAGTCATATTCAATAATTCTATGGGAACGATTTTAGATTTAATAACCTGAAATTCCCCCCTATTCACCAAGTTGCTGCAGTACGAAGCAGTCTGGATGGATTGCTAGCTGGTGCAGGATTTGGAGCGCTCTTTACAATTGTTCCTAAACACCGACCTCCGAAAGGTTCGTGTTTTTATGTTGACGTCTTCGAAATTACCTTTTGCTTGCTATAACGCTGGTCATACCGCGTGGTTGTCGATGATGATTTTCTCAGATAGGGACATATGAATCCTTTGATTTTTAAATGGGAAATAATCTGATTTCGCGCAGTGATTTTTTACTCAAAAACACACATATAACCGTACGATATAGCCAACTAAGGAATCCTTGTCTGCTTGCTTTTAGTAACGTCTCCCGTTGGTGGTTGCGTGTTATCTATGTGCTCCATAGAACAGCTCCGACGAGAAGTACGCACTGAATTCATTGTTTGCCAGATATTGTTGTAATGCTTACATGATGACAACTATATAGAGTACTTGCTATCTGAGGAGGGATGATAAAACAATTCTGATGTCATGTTCATGAAAGGTGATTTTCACTAGCTAATATTTTAGACATTAACTGAAATTTACGTTTGTATTTAATACTGTAGCTTCCGTAACTGCTCATTCTATCTCGTCACGCCATTGACCTGGAGTCAATCGTTGTGTACACAGTTTTAAGGTAAAGTACTTTTTTAGACGTTCCTTTTTGTTATCGTGCATTTTACTCCGTAAAAAACATATTAAGCTAAATCTCGTATTATGGGTTTATGATGAATCTTTAGTACTTGCTACTCTGAGTACAGATGAGAATTTCACAACTCTGAACTAAAACTTTTATGATGGTGAAATGCTCAAGTTTGGCTCTCTAGTTCAAAAACGATAATTTTTGTCGTTTCAGGTAATGAAGGCACCTTGAGCCAGTGTCTAAAATTAAAAACTGGCCATGTCGAAAGGTACGAGTTCCATATTTACGTTTGTGTCACTATTTTTCATGTATGATGATCTGGTGAATCTCATTGAGAAGTCGTGATATCAAAACCTGCTACAATCCATTCATAAAAACCGGCACACTGAGGAACACCCAATCCATATTCCACTTATGATGAATATGAGCATTAATCCATAATCCTCAACTACTCTGTACTTTCCAATGTAGCTGCAAGGTTGCGAAGGTCTTCAGTTCCTACAGCTCTGAATCACTGGAGGTCGAACACCTGAGAACGGATGAACGAGAATCCAGGGGAGACCAGTACTAATAGTCGGACCTAGAACACGTAATGTGGACAATAAGGGGATACGATGAATTTTTTGCTTGCAAGAAAAGATGCATCTGAATTTGTATTGTAACATGCACATCTTATTTGCATTTCAAATCACAATATTGTTTTAGTGCGGAGCATTCTGTATGCATTGCAAGCCGACGCAAGCTTCATACTTTACAGCTGTTCCTGAATACTGATCGACCTCTAAAAGGCTGGTATGTGTTTACGTTGACAATTTCCGACGTTCGCCTAACATTTAGCAGTGCCTACATAGTGTTTCGATATGATATTATGATATCAAGAGAAAAATCCTGATATGATGAGAGAAGGATGCTTTTTGCTTGCTGCAATTAGGCGTTAATTCAAAGTTCCATTTGTGTATTGAACATTGTAGCCTTTGTGACTGCTGAATTAATATCTCGATTTGAGGTAAATTACATGTTAATTGTTTTTTTTTACATGTTACTGCGCATCTAAATTCGTACAGAAAAAAAACGTATTAATTAGGAGAATCTAGTTCTCCTGGATTATGATGAGGCTTGTACTTGCTACTCTGAGTACAGATGAGATTTTCACAACTCTGAACATTCTTAGAATGAAACATTTCCAGAGAAACGCTTGGGTTTGATTCCCTAGTTCAAAAAAAAATTTTGCCACTTTAGGTAATGAGGACGCTTCCAAGGAAATGGCTGAAAAGTAAAAACTGGATGTAACTGTTATCAGCGTAACGTGTGTATTTTATATATCGTCATTGAGAGGCCATGATGCCAAATCTGCCATTATCCATTGATAAAAAGCGGCACACAACTAACGCTCATCCGCAATCTTCAACTACTTTTAGTTAATTGTGCTTGCGAGGCTACAAAGAAGAGAACTCAGAGGAAACCAGTAATAAAGTTGTGCCTGCGAATAATTGCAAATCAATGGGAAATATGAATAACAAATGTTCTTGCCAGAGAATAATAAAAGATTCATCTGAATTTGTATTATAAACAAACTATTCTCATTTGCTTTAAAGGTTATGTATATCTTCAACACATAAGCAGTGTGTATGAAATTACGTTCATATACAAACACGATAGCTATTTTAGGAAGTACAGACGAAATAACGGTTATCAAGAGCATGCGCGCTCAGCTTCTCCAAGATGTAAAGCAATGAATGTTTCGAGTAATTAATCGGCACCTTGAAATTGTGAAGTGATCGTATGGTGCGGCTTGAACACAACTATTCCCTAATAAAGAGTCAAGTTAATTTGTTGAGTCAAACAAAATGTTCAGGTTTTTATGAAGCTATTCGTAACGATATGGACCCACGTTTTACGTAAGCAATTCTACCTGATTCATAAGTCTCCCGAAGTAAAGTGTAAATATATGTTACATGTATGTATAGTTTTACCCTACATTTAAATTGTGGTAAGCCAGTAGTAGCCGCGCTACACGAAGCTTTTTACATACCAGTGTGGTCATTTTGATTCCGAATTGGTATCTGTCGATTTCTCAAGACTTTGTAAATATTAGTCTTTTGAAATAACAAAATAATTCTAAGGATATTGGAGTTCTGAAGTCTTTTAGTGTGCTATTGTATCTACCAAAAATGCACTATTACTTTTTACAAGGTACATCGACATTATCCCATTTAGGCTGTTTTTCATGCATAGCTTATTCAAATGCGTTTAATTTATACATTTATTTAAAGGAAGTGTGACAATGGCATTTTGAGTGGTATCACTATTGTAGCACATTTTAGTGTTGCTAACTGCATGCAACCTTTGTAAATTGAGTAATTTAGATTTTTCTCGTAATTGGTTAGATTGGTGCATAGAAAATAACATTTCTCACCAATTTGAACCCACAAATTAGTTAAAAAATATCTAAACTCAATTCCTCATAAAAATTTTTTTCAAAGCAGTTTAAAAAAGGATACCAGTCAGGTCTGTGCTTCATCATTCTCGAGGGATGACGACCTAGTCAATTTCTGGTAGACTCTAGCTTCAACCTAAACCAATAATGTGCGCTTAAAACTATAACAATGAGTGTTGCCTGTACAGTGAAGGGTTACCCTATTTCACACCAATTTCCCAAGTCTGCCGATGTTGATTGTCATCCTGGTATATTTGTTTATACTGGTTGCACGTGTTTGCAGACGAATTTATTCTTCACCGTTCCTCTACACAAATTTGCTATTGTATGGGAATCTCCGTTGTTTAGGAAGATTTCCGCTAGGTGAACCCTAGAAACCAACCAAAACATCATCATCGTACATATGCCTCTGTGATTTTATGCGCTGCCAAAAATTGCTCGATATCTTAAAGCCCGCAGCTGATTGTTCGATGTGCGAAAACGTTTGCCGGGGTCGACCCCAAGTGATATGTGTTAGCGTATACTTGAAAGCATTTTGTCGCTAGATCCAAAGGCATACAGTAATCCCTATCTGGGAATCACCGGTATAATCTGACCTAAGCTATGGCGTTCTGTGTAATATCTGAGCGCAATTTCACCCGAGTGATTTTTCACTGCTAAGTCGAATCAGTAAAATTTGGGCAAAAGTTTCATTTGAATGATAAAAACGACTACTAGGCAGAAATTCATACTCGGTTTAAGTATTATAGTCATCTTACAGTTAAAAGAAAATACGTGATTGATCTAAAACGAGTTGAAGAAGTATGTGTAAGTAGGTAACTAACAAGGTACACGATTTCCAAACGATTCCCCTTATAATAAACCAATATGTAATAATTATATATATTGCAGTCGGGGAGTAACTGTAGCCACCAAATGTACTTAGAAGGAAGTTTGAAAAGATCACGCATTACGCTAATGCTATATTCGGCAAACTGCTAACTGTGAACACTGTTTTCAACTACATATGAGTCAAAACTCGAGCTAATTGCTGCGGCCATTGCGATTTGCAGGTAAACGCAGTTTCGCCGCTCATCAATATTAAATATAATGAATGTATTTATATTGCCTCTGATGAGGACATTTACAACGAGTTGCCGAAGGACGGCTAAGCCAGGTTATTTTTTACACAAGCTGATAGAGCGCGAAAAAAATATCGAAAACAAGATTGTGGAGCAGGAAAACAATAAACTTACCACAGTTAAGAGATTGCCGCCTGAAGCGAATAGGCGTCAACGGGTAAGAAGGCACAGATCACCACCAACGCTTTTTCATCATCTACATCTATTATTCAACTATTTGCTTTTTTATTTACTTACACTTTTTGTGTGATATATGTCGTAGATAAGACTCGAACCAGCGTCTCCAAGGGCAACTAAAAGGCTTGACAAGCAGCGTCAAAATGCCGACTGTTTGGGAAAGAAGCGCGCACTGGCAAAATATGCAATTGACGCGTAGTTGAGTAGATCGACACTTGAGTTGATCTATGTGCAAAATTTTAAACGTATTTTAAGATACGGTCAAGTAATTCGTTGGGTTAAAAAACACATTTCAGACTTAAATATTTCTCCTTTTATTTATGACAGGTTCTGAACGCGCTGTACATGGAAACAATTACGGGCGTGCTTGCTTCCGAATTTGGAGAGCGCCTATCAGGTTATGGGATTACGGTGATTGAAGTTAGGATTAATTTTGAGCTCACTATTGTTAACGTTTATTGGATATGCGAAAGCGACGTATGTACAGAGAGCGGCACTGTCGAAGTTGCAGAAGCCGCTGCGACGCTAAAGGAAATTGCACCGCAGGTAATGAACCTAGGTGACAACCCTAGCTGAATAAAATACGATTATGTCGTACAGCAGTTTTTTCCAACCACTTATTTTACACATTAGTGGCTTAATAGTGTAACGGCTTTATATACTTGCATATCTGCTGTTGACGTGTAAAACAAAGACTAAGTTCAATAGCATGACGTTGTAGCCTAAGTGAACACGCGTGCAACGAATCTTCGCTTATTAGTGTATGTGCTGCTTCAGAATGGCTGTTAGTAAATTAAGCGGCTATAAGGTTTTTGTGATGTTTTTGTTCGATACATGCCTAATATTTGAGAATTTTTTTTTAGATTCGAGCAGAGCTAACCGCTGTGCGACATATGGGCGTGATTCCAAAGATCCAATTTGTCCGTTACACTGGCTTAGACAACGGAAAAGATGTGATTTCGGTACGTTATATATTAGGGGCGGACGACCAACATCTAAAGCTATTTTAGTAGGCTAACAGCTGAACCGGATGCGAAACTAAGAAAAAATCATAGTTAAGGCAGAAAGTGGGTTATGGATTAACTACGAGTTACTTATGAGCAGAAATGTATAAATCTAGAGCTTTATTAATGTGT
>NW_019213346.1:0-76082 GCF_002532875.2 Varroa jacobsoni | reverse complement strand
TATCCTGTAATGATCGGAAGCACCATGTTGATTAGCCAGCCACAAGAATGGTCCAAATTCGTTTGGTATACCTGACCAACAGGTCAAGTGTAGCACAGTTTGTTGCTACTATTGATCTAGCTTAGAATTTAGTGTGCAGCTAGTGAAGTCGACCTAGAAAGTAAAGTCTGCACCAGACAAATAAGATTCGTACTTCTCTGATACGTAAACAACACATTGTGACATTTGTATCTAGTTCTCTAAAACAGTTACATACGGTGTTTGCAAGCCATTAGACTTGTCGCAATTTCTTGAACCTTCTAATCTAACCGGGTAATTTCAAATAAGTTGTGAAACCATTAGTGTAGCATATACCCGAGAAATCGTGCGCTTTTCCGTGAAGATCTAGTTGTCTATAAGGCAATCACTCAGGGAGACAATCATTAATCAACACATTCTAATAATCACTTTCTGAATGAACAACTCATTTTAGATACTGAAGGGATTACGAGCTGCTGGCGAGGTAGAAGGTGTACAACCGGCAGTTCCTGTACAAGACAATATCTCTGACGTGTATGGCCTTGACCGTACAAAAATTCTTCAAGAGCTGAAAACGAAATGTGCTTTTGCCGACGTTGACTTAGCTGGTAAGCACCTAAACAGCTGCTATATTTTTATTAGTAATAAGCGTATTCGGCCAGTTTTTGTTTCTTTTATTTGATACGTGGAGACTGTCTGACATAGTATTTTGTGAACAGGTTCTCGTGCGACAATATAATTGTATTTGAGGGTACCAATACACGAAAGTAAAGTCCTTATTGTCGAAAGAAGCGCCCTAAATGAAAGCAATTGACCCTTAGAGATTTTGTGACGCCATTACTTTTTATACTAGTTTTTCGAAGTACAGTAGTATTTCCGTATAGTAGTTTTTACAGTAGTATTTCGAAGTCGAAATACTACTTTTTCTTACGAGCTGCTATAGGAATTAATGGTTCTGGAATGAAAAAATTATTTTCGATCTGTGTTCAGATATCTGAAGATTTCTTCTTGTTGATAACATGAGATCGCTTTGTTCTAGGTCGTGTAAACGTTGACATAGATCTTCAAAAGACAATTTTGAAAAAGCTTCAAATGAAAAGAGTCCAAAGAAAGAAGGAAAACGTCCTTTCGACGAAGGAAAGGGCGCGACTGGAGAGAGAGGTATACGAAGAGGTGTTTCTTAAGCGTTGAATAAGTTATAAGGCGTATACGTTTATAGAAAAATAAACGACTTTTATTTCAAGTAGCTGAGTGCTTTTCTTTTTTACTTCTCCGCAAAATGTAATTCACTTGAACTTTGAACAGCACCACTAGCATTATCAAGGTAGAATTACACAGAATGTCCAAAAAAAGATCAGCCCTATGAAAGACTGATTGATGGTTGACGGTTTTGAAAAAGATATGTATTTTTGCAATAATTTACATTTAAAAATCAAAGAAAAAAATTCTACACGTTGTCATGGCAGTATAATCCTGTATTTTCAAGCAGAGTATGGCCTTTTGGGATTTCAATGGAGACGAACAACTAGATCTTAAAATTGAACTTCATGTCAAAATAGAGCTGACATCACGTGGTGCACTCATTTATGTTTACATGCGTCTATAGGTATATAATTATTCATTAGAGTTTTTGTCGTATTCGCTATATCGGTCTAATTATATTTTTAGCAGTTGAAGGACACGCGTAAATGCCGTTGCTTCTACTTAAATTGCGTTATTGCCCTGGATGGAAATCAGTGATGACCTTGCAGTAGTTTTTACTTAATAAATTTAGGTAGAAAGGTACAATTGATAATTAGGCCAAATAAAAATAAAGTAGTGACTCGGAGGTTCCTAGGTAACTAGCTCAGGGATATATAAAGATTGACCATTTACAGTGACGGTTTTTTCTTTACTCAATATACTCATACTATTATTGGGAACTGATTGATAAATGCGAAATGCCAGGCATCTTCCCAGTGCTACGTTTCTTCCAACTCTGCTTAGATAAAAAAAGGTATTGTAGAAATTCGACAATGAATTAAACCCTATATTGATAGTAAAGCTATTCTTCTTGAGCCGTAGACGTCAGCATTGCCTTATAATATCATTAATCAAAGTTTTTTTTTTTAATCATTTTATCATTTTAACAAAGTGACAGTGGCATAGTAGCAATTTTTCGTCGAAAAGTCGTACTTAAATTTCAAATACGTAGACAACCAACAAAATGTATTTATTTGTTCGTATTGTGGGGCCTTGCATCACAGTAATGATGATCAGGAGACTCCTAGAACAACTAGACAGGTGTCACGTGTACCATTTGAAGAAGTTTGATTGTTAGCACTTTTCGTGGCTTTTTGTACTACTTGTCTATGCTTGAAGAAGTTTTAAACATAAATAACGGTATGAGCTGGACTAACATTTAGCGGTTCTGAGAAGGCAGAAAAGTAGAAAGAAATGGTGAACAACACCTTGTCGGCAAGAAACGCACGAAAATGAGGTTGTAGTCCCGATGTAGGTCTTTAGTGGCGAAAGAAATCCGGATAGGTACGTTTGTTCTAAATGGATACATAGGCTAATGCAAGAGTAACAATAAGCGCGTATTTAAGTTAACAGATAGGATACAACACAAAGAGCAGTGGCAAGCCATGCACGTCTCTGGCGCAGACAGTAATGACACACAAAGCTTAACATTCTTAAATGAACAAAATAATTATAATTGTACAATACAAATCTTCAAAATAAAAAGTGCAGAAAAAGTAAATCATATGAAACCATTTGAACGCGTCAATTTTATGGGCTAAGTATGTGAAATACAAAGACAATGAGATATTCGATCAATATATGAAAAAAAAAAAAAAAAGAATTTTGAAACATGTTAGAACAAATTGTGAAGTTCTAAGAAGTGGAGCATACAATTATGGATGTCTTAAATAATCTTTGTTTACAGTCAGAAAAATTAAATGAAGCAAAACAGAAACTAGCAATGTAGAAGGAATGATAGTTGCGTAATAAGTAAATTAATATACAAAGTCACTTACGATAATGTATAACAATGCAGTAGTGATTGCTTTTAGGATCGATCGTAATACACATCGACTGTGCCTTTAATCCTTTATATGTATTTTCCAGCTGTAATTGGCTAATTAACAGACGATCTAATTCGCTCACAGAATTCATCTCTATGATACGGTAATGGTGTCCATTAGATTGTTTTCGAATACCAAAACAACAAATGTTTGCAGACGTTTATACGCCTATATACAGTTACAACAATATACTGATAACCTCCTAAGGTAAGAGATAAGTATTGTTCTCAAACCTCTCTCGCCGTCAGCTGACATAATCTTGATCACCTAGTTTGATAAATAGAGTATATTGTTGACCTATAAGGAAGAAAGTTTTATGTGGATTTCTATATGGGTGATCTCATACTGGCCTGTTGAGTCTGTTTTGTATCAGTGAGCAAATGCTAATCTAGAAATAATACAAGAAACCATCTTTGCTGGATTGATTTAGATGTGGGTTAAATGAGGCGAAACTTATTTTGCCAGCTTACAAAGATCATTTAAAAATGGTTAAATGTCTAATACATATATCTGTTGGTTGAAGAAAGCCTTGACAGGATCCTACATGAAAATGAAATATTAATCCATTCATATTTAAGAGTTGCCTAATCTATCAGCATCATTCTAACCTACTCTTTAGGTCATTTTTCGTTATATCTCAGTTGTAAAGTCAGTCCACACGGTAGGGGCTCGTCGCGTGAGGTCTGTCAATTGAGAAACAAGAATTGTGCTAGATAAGTGGGTGAGGGCTTTGAAGGAGTTGGCACAGTCCTGCAGTTTGTTTACGGTTAACGGGATCCTATGGACGACCACAGAGGCATCAAGTCCTGTGCTACCACTGTGTGGCCACTTCGCCACTACGCTGTCGGGCTGTGGAAAGGGACAAGCGTCGAGCGGAGTGCTCCGGAATGGAGCTGCTTCAGGAGCAGAATGCAGACGATGGCCGTGCTGGGGGCTTCACCGTCTGTGTCACTTCAGAGTGTTGCTTTGGTGTGCGACAACTGAAGCAGTAATAAACGACTGTCGCCGCAATACGGATGTAAGCAGCAATAGAGAGCAAAGAGAAAAAAATCACCGATACGAAGCCTGCATTTTCAACTCAAATCGACGATCGTATTTGGTTTGTTATCTTGTTCTACTGGAGTGAAGGGTTCGACGCATATGCACAATGACTATATCTGAACAGCGTGCGTGGATCGTCCGTTCTCATTTTGTCTGTCGAAACTAAGCAGCGTTGCCCTGAGTAGGCTTCGTGTTAACGGAAAAGAAGCAACAGATTTTTGTGCATGTCTAAACAGGGTGATGATATGATAAGATTTTAGTGCGATTTACCTACGAAAACGCTTTGAACGCTTTCAAGTTATGTATGAGAACGCCTGATTTGAAAATTAGGATATTGCACAACACCGTCAATAAAAATAAAAAAAGAGCATTCCATCGACACTAAATACATATTGTTACGGAAAAATTCTTCAGTGGATGCAAACAAACAACTGGGTTTAACGCTCCTCATTTGAATAGTTGGCAAAGAACTATCATCGAATTCAGTACGATGTGAACACTAAGCGTTAATATCCAGAAGAAAATCATGCCAAAAGTGTTTGTTTATAGCTACAAAGGATCGTGTTTCAAGTGATCGTAGCCACGGGGAATAAAGGGGCTTTAGAAGTATATTTTTTAGTGGATATTGACACCCACTGGATTGGCTGATGGTTAATTTATGTGAACTGAGTTATTAAGAGTGATCATTGAACAGTCAGAGTGTCTGCGTCGAACCAAAACAAGTAAATAGCAGAACATAAGTTGGTTAAGTGAAACCACTGGAGTACACACTCTCACGGAAAAAGAAAGAAGCAAATTCATCTTTAGCGTCTTCTGAAGCTGTCATTAGTTGACGCAGATCGATAACAATATTAATTTGTCAATCATGTACGTATATGCAGGTTTTTATTTTCGTAGAATGCAGACAAAATAACGAGTTATTTTATTTGAACGAGAGCACTTATTTAAATATCTAAAGATCGTAAAGAGCTTTCAATACCTACGTAGATTCACAGCTGAGTAAAACTTATGTATAAAGAAGGAATAGACAGCAGCACTGCAGTCTTTAGCTACTATGAGAAACCCTAGCGGATGGAGTAAAGGGCTAACTTCGTTATTAACGATATCATATTGAGCTGAACCAACGGATATCATTGACTACGGCCATCAGCTAACTGTCGAATGGGCAAATTAACCACTCGGCGAGATTTAGACCGAAGCCCCAGCAGAGTAGGCCTTATTTCCACAGCATTCCAACTTGCGGTTCTTGCCACGAATCGTTATTAGCTATCAGAAATGGATGCCCGTCTGAAATGAGCATGTGCAGGAAACCTGACATTGACGAGAGTCGACCTCTATCTGAGTCTAAGCTGAGAATTAGCGTCTATTCAAGTCACGTTGGCAAAGCGTTCAGTGGTTTTGCGACAGATCGGGCTTCCGTATAAACCACTCAAAGATAAATATATGCATCCAAAGCTTCACGATGATGGAACAGAACGATGGAAAATAGTGTAAGCCGGTAAATGCTTTATTTCTAAAAGAAGACAGTGTTGTGAGGTTCACAAAAAATACAATACATTCTCTTAAAGAACAAAAGAATATTTGAACTAACGTAATGGCAGCATTAGACGATGTTTTGCTTTGCGCTACTACGTATACAGTGTGTTGAATTGACAAATATAACGCAGTTTCTTAAGGCTGAAGAATTTTGAAAGATTTTGTTACCAAAGACAACACAAGTTCGTCGAAAAATGTTAGGGTTGGTTTGCTGCAAGGCGAGCTGGTGTTTCAGATAAAAAAAAAACGCCATGAATCCAAGTATACAATGTATTGCTACGTGGTCTAAATCAATGAATGAAGTTTGAAGGGCCAATTCGAATTGTAAGTGAATCAGACACGGACTCTAGCTAAATTGAAGTAGATGACCTGCGTTAAAACAGGTAAGGCCTTAAACCAGAATAGAATAAAGAAACTCTTGAGATTCGATAGACTACAAGCACGGACCATGCGGATACTAACCCAGCATTGAACTTCGTAGTCAGCGAGCCAGCACATTAAAGGCAAGTCTCTACCTAAATCAAACATATCATGTTGCCCAATCGATCTAATGAAGATACCGTAAAGTTATGCTGTCCAGCTAATGCAGCGTAACGAGACTAAATAACTCTGCTAATAAAATAGGCAATTGCAATTACGTGGTGGACTCTGTTATATAACAGAAACGCGAACTGCAGTGTGTGCGAGACATATTGAAATATATGGCTAGTCTTTTGTCACTTTGCGGCTCTCAGCTGCAAGATATGGTTAGGCTAGCACATTGTCATGGATTGTTTATAGAAGAGGAGCCACATCGACGAAGGTACGCTCGCAGTCGCATATTCTTATCTATGCATCATTAGTATTAAGCAAACGATTCCAGTTCCATTCCGTACAAAATTTGTACCTCTCCCATTTAAGTGACATTTATAAGGCGTTACAAATTTTTCTATAAGTTAGATAATGCTATTCTAGGCTCGAGCTCATGTTGACATTATAAATTAGGAATCTTATTAGCTACTGCGGAGTTCTAGTCTTGTGATATAGAACGTCGAACGCTTTAATCGGTCGTCAGGTTAAAAAAAAGTGTTGATTTGATAAATCTTTCTTTGATAAAATAATTAAAGTAAGAAATAATTATTTCGTTAAATATTATAGGAATTGCAACATTCAATACGATATTGTATTCTATTCTAATACAATTAGCAAGTATCGTAACTGGTGTAGGAGGCCCAAGCAGAAAGCAAATACTTAGTTCGATCGATTGCTTCAGTACGAGAAATCTTGAACATGCGGTGACTCGGAAAGGCCCAGATCTTCATATCTGATCGAAACAGAAATAGCAAAGCTGTTTTTGCCATATTATGTTCTTCAACACTTCCAGCTCTAAATACCTAAATGAGATTTTTGGGTTAATTGGAGTTAATAAATAGTCTGGAGGGTCAACAGATAACTCAATAACAGCTTCTGTTAACATCGTGTTTTTCGAATTACATATCTTACCCTGAATTCTAACTTCAAAGGTGGTTATGCCTTGTGGCAAAAAACAGCAGTTTTAACACATGTTCGTTCGTTCGTTCGTTTTGCAGTTCTTTTGGCTGACAAAACGGAGACAGTGACCCTGTCGAATAAAATAGGTTTCCAACGGTCTATAACCTTTTTTTCACTTTTTCGTTTTACGCCTGGCATTTAGGCCGGTGCTAAGCATTACTCCAGGAGGCTAATTTTCAGCGGCAAACGAAGTTTTTCCTGCCCGGATTCGAACTGAACGAGAGTATGTAACGCCTGACAGGCAGCACACAAAACGATAGAAAAGAGAATTGCCAAACGAAGCTTTGCATTACTTTTCAGACAAGCTATTGGAATGGAAATGAGGAACTTATTCATACATATTTCCCATGATACATACCATATAGCTTGTAGCGTACGGCATTTACTATGCGAATGGAGTCAGTTAAGCTTCACTAATAATAAAATTAGCTAAATTCATACAAATCAGCTTTCTAAAAAGTGTCGGGCACGGCACGTATCAACACGATAACCTTTAGCCATGTTAAAATATCCATCAATGTAGTATACGTCGAAGCTGCGCCAAAATCGCACACAATTCACTTAAACAGATCGAAGAGTGGCTTGAAATCTTTACTGCCTGCCGTGTCACTAGTCACACAGCTGCCTAAAATCGAAGGCTTCAAGATAACTGTAAGCAAACGGTAAACATGTCAGCGATTTTTACTGGGCTTTATCATGTCCATATCTACCTAAAGGAAACATCTAATATTTAACTGGTTCAATAACCGATTAGTTCAGACGGTCTCATTTTTTACACCATTAGCAAAAGGAAAATAAACTTAGCACAAGTTCTGAGGTCATAGTCAAGCATGATCGATCATAGCTTGCCGAACATCCTCACTGAGTTACATAGCCTTACTTTAACGAAAGGCTAACCATTAAACTTCATGATCACCGTACCGTACATTTGAGAAGAACAAGTTTATTAGGAAAAATAAAGCCTCGTTCAATTGCTTTCCATTAACTGTATCGCATTTCCGCGTCCACCTGGCGATAGATTTCAAACTGTTTTGTTTTTCAATTATATTAAGCGTATCTCATCTATGTCTTATTTACAAAAGAATACTAGCCGCATTTACACACAGCACTTCATATGCTTGCTATTCATCAATAATATCACTTATAGTGTCACCTATATATATCATCACTTGTTTCCTCTGGAAGGCAACGATAAGACAAAATAAGAACACCAGCTATTAGTATGTGTTAATATTTTAAAAACAGCAGAGAGAAGCTGTGATCAGAAAAAGGTTGCTAAAATGACGATAAGTCTGTTCATATCAAGGTACCAATTATACTGACCGAAGGATCCAATGGCTGCGCAACAAAGCAAATAAAAGATCTTTCATGGCAAGGAAGTTTCCCCACATTTTTCTACAATGCGTCTGTCTGTCCTTGACACCTTAATATATTCATGGATCGAACGATGAATCAAATGAATAGCCTCATTTCCTCTATTGCAAATGCACTGAAAAGGCCACACTATTACACTTTAATAACGAAGTGCATGGATCGATAAGGCGTAGCGATGTAGTAGATATACAGTGTTTGCGACTGCGGATCTACACCATAAACCTTTGAACAGGACTACTTCCTTCGTCCAGTCCGCGTCGAATATTTGTTTCGTTAGTGTTGCCGGAGGCGCTGGTGAAACGAGGTCAACGTTCTGGCCTTACAAGAGAAAAAATCTCCATTCGTTTAATAGCGAAACATAACTGCGAGTGTTTGTCGAACGAAGTAGCAAAGCTGAATTTGTGTCGATTTAGTCTATATGTTTGCTTGGTGCAAAGTGACACGATTGCAAATGGGCATGTGATATCGTATAGCAGTTGGATAGTATCTTCAGCCAACGTGAAAAGCTATTTTAACAACAAAAAGCAAAGCCTGTTGGTCTCAAGCAAGGATCTTATTCCTAGCCTGCAGTTAAGATGACACGTACGTCTACCTAGCTTGTTGATTCACTATGTTGGAGTATTTACAGAAAGCTGTGAACATAATGTAATCTAGTCTTCTCCGAAGAACGGTGAGGGCTGCTCTAAGCAGTTGCGGTCCCATTGTCATTTGCCGATTTGCCACTTTCAGCCAATGGCATCATCTTCGCTGAACTGCACAGATGAAATCAACGAAAGAAGGAGATCCTAGATTTGCACAAAACGAAGAAGCTCATAATAGACGTTGCTTTAATAATGTTATTCACGTTTTTATCAAACGTAAATAGTTGATTACCTGTAAGCGCTACCGGGGGGTAGTTAATAAGTAGTCATTATATGAGACATTATCCTTTTGTGACAGCCCCGATTTTCTACGAAACATAATATAAATTCGTAATAAAAGTCAGCTTTGACTTCCCTCGTTCACTCTGTGGTCAAGGAAATCATCGATATAAATAAACATCAGCTTTGTAGGTCACTGTTGTGTCGTCTATGCATCCATAAGTTTGATGCATCTAGCTCAAAAAGGCCTTGTCTGGCAGCGTACTACATGCACTTCATTAAAAGAGATAATCGCTGATCGTTTGGCAATTCGCTGTTCGGGCTGCCGAAAAACCACGCTCGTTTTCAGTAGTCTCACAAGGATTCTACAGAATTTAGATCTGCCAAGTCGCTCATTACGTATTAGAAACTTTGGTCCATGTTAGGGATTAATCCCCTATCGGAGTAATATAGTGGACTTAACGTTTTCGATCGTAATGATCTAGCGTATCGCACAACCTTTAAACGGGGCAAAATAGATTTCTGTCGTTGTTCAAACAGTTTTATGAAATAGTTTATCATTGATGCATCTTATTGGGGCCTCACGACCTTATTGTTCAATTCTCATTACGAACTTGTTACTAAACAAATATCGCATATGATAGGGCTATATAACATCTATTCAGAGTTGTTAGCTGTTGCAGTATGTCAAGGTGTACATTAAACTCTGCCAATCAAGCAACTTTAGGCTGCCGATCGCCTAGAAACCTCGTTATAGCGGCTATGACTGTCGTCATTTTAGTTCGTTCAAACTCAATAGACCCTTTTTCGAACGCGTCTGCCACAATACACTTCGATACGAGTTATTAACTTTACGAAAAAGTTTATCAAGATAGTTCGGTATTTTGTTTTCTGCGTGTCGTAGCGGTTTCGCTAAGTTTTATGGTCTTGCCAAAAGATATAGGGACATTCGTTCACAGGACTTGGTCATGGTTTATCGAGCACGTTGATGAGTTCCCCCTATCGATATTTGCATCAGTTCTGGAGATTTGATTACTAAAAGGGGCTCGAATACAGCGATGGGCGTATTAAATGCATAAGAAATATCATTAGCGGCAAACGTTTCGCCATTAGTACTTTAAGTAAGGAACAATCTGTCTAGCTCAATAGTGTGAAAAGTGTACCTAAGGCCCTCAAGAGCCTTACAGTGTTTCTGTTACCAAACAAACACGAAATTCTAAATCAGTCCATAGGTTTATTTGACATGCGTTTTTAGTTGAATTCTTGGATTCTGAGAGTCTTCGCTCTACTGTGGGTCTTCCACGAACCGCTCGAAACTTTTAGCTTCTATTGGCAACTACATGTAGCATTGATTCCGAATAAATTAACGGGTACACTTTCCGCAATAGCTAGAGTCATCATTGGGATTCCAAAATACATGGCCAAGTTATGACGATGTAATTTTTTTTCGTAGAGAGAACTGCCTTCACTAAAAAGTTGTCCGTTGGTGGCTATTGAATGAGGCGAACCTAATTACCACCATTTGTATACGTATCATTCAAATTAAGCAGTTAGATCAACACTTGTGGAAATAGTACATTCTACTACAGTACCTACTGAGAGAATCAATAGGAAGGTAAACACGAGTTGATGAGCTTTCAGTGCTCTTGAATCGGTGCATTTATTATTTGCAGGTCTGTCCTTGCCGGGCTAGTCATGCTGGCAACTGCTTTGGTGGAATCTCTTGCAGACAAATCATGTCTCCCGAAAAATGTGTTACTTCCACTGGGGTGTCGCTGTTACAGTGGCCCTCGGATAACCTGCAAGGGAGCAAAAGATAGCTCCACCGTCGACCAGATTGTGAAAACAATTGGAAACGTAGCTCTCAAGGTACACGACTAACCGAATCAAGTACTATTTAGCTGGAGTTGGACCTCGTATACAGTGATAGACACTCGTAGAAAATCTGCGCCATATAATAAGGGGCGTTTTAAATGAAGAAACATATGGGCGGACTTTAAAACCGTAAAGCTTAGTACGATTAGGACGAACTCCGGCTTTATAGCACCGCTCGGCAAGGACCTTCTCTTCCTTGAAGCCTATTTTGCATGCACCTCATTATGTGATTCTAAATGTTTTTCCATGATGTCTTGAATAGCTAGATGTAAATATTTAATACGTATTTTATCGAGTGACATAAATGAAATACCCTAATTTTATCGTAACGCTGCGCCTATTAGGTACTCCAAAAGAGGTTTGAATAGCGTTTTGGAAGACATTAACAATGATCTGAATACAGGAGCTGAATTTGAGTGAGGCGACGCTAACATCCCTCCCGACATCGGTCTGCGAGATCAACGTTGAAGAATTAGTTTTGAGCCACTCAAAACTAAGGAGTTTGGGTCGTCTGACCAACTGTAATTTCTCCAGCTTCTCATTAGATAACACGACCATCGAAAAGGCCGACAAAATGTTTCGTTCGCTTAGGTTGGTATCAGATGTTAATATCCGCTAAGTCGACGATATTGATAATAACATCTTACTTTAAGTACAACATATTAACATGCTATCCTAACCGGGCTATGCATAATTTGTTCACAGAGAAGTACCAGCCTTAATGCAATTGTCATTCCTACGCATGGAACTGGATCTGAACGACATTGGCCAACTCTCGCATCTATTGCAGCTGAACTTCTATAAATGCAATTTCACACTTGGTAAGCAACTAACATATGCTTCTAATGCAAAAACTTACTCTACGTTGATATACTTATATATTAAAAAACTATTCTCTGTCAGGTAACTACTTGCGTCCGCTGAACAGTTTGATCGAGCTACAAATTGTCGAAAGCAACATTAAGAGCATTATGCTTAAAAGAGACCAGTTGCCAGACTCACCCGACGAACTAAAACTGCTCAGAATTATGTAAGTTATTTTTTTTCGAAGTTTTGTTGTTATAATTATTACGCTTGTTCAGTGCCCTGCAATTTGTGCTAAATACAATTCTGTTAACAGTAGTTCATTGTAACAGCTAGGGAAGCCGGCCACTTCAAATCAGATCGTACGCTTTATCCAGTTTTAGTTTTTAAATGAGTAATGAGATTACGTTTTACTGAGGAGTGCGACGTTCTAATGAACGAAGATCACTACGGTCTATCCAAGCTTTATGGTTTCGAAACAGGACACAGCCTGCTGTTTCTATTTGCAGAAAAATCGCTATATTGACCACATAATTAACATAACAATGAAAAAAGTACTTTTTATCAAAATGAGTTTCATTTTTTTTTTAAAGCTTCTTGGTGTCACTTTGCACAGGGATACGGGATCTTAGTATGAAGACCTTAGTCATGTGTCTGTATATTAGAAACTCAGGAGTGCTTCACATATGCTGAATGCATCTAAGTCCTGTTCAGTTTGAAACCTCGGAAAAGTACATTACAGTTGAGGAGTATTCTAAAGGACAGACACAGAAACTACTAACGATTATTAGCGCAGAATATAGCGCTTGAAAACCAAGTGTAGTACCAAGCGTCGGCGGACTACTGAATAAAAGGACAGTCGTACGCTACATAATGTGACATTGAGCATGCTTACATCTATAAAAAAAAAATACCATTTTTTGGATTCCTCGCTGCTATGCGTTGCTAGCATCTTGTGCTTATGAGCAACTACTCGCTGATGACATATTAAGAACTAATGCAGTCAGCGGATATTCTTAAGTTTCCAAATATCAACCTATGTAAACACACATTTTATCTTCTTTGTCTGCTCGATAAGATGTACATCTCTTGCACTGAAAGTTTAGCAGATATATAGCACGAACGATAACCATACGTTGCATTTTCAGAGGACTGGGTCTCCATTCACTGCCTGAAAATTTACTAATGGGCATGACATTACTGCAGAAACTGGACATTTCGAAGAACCATCTTGTCGATTTGCAAGAATCAGGGTTCATCTCCTTCCATGGAACACTTATAATGCAAGGTCTGTAAATCAATGTTAAAAATGTGCAAACGTATTAAGGATGTTTTTTTTTGGCGGAGAGTCTCTCCTTTTGAATAGCGCACAAAAATCATGTTCCAAGGGTATTTGAACGTGCGACGGATGCCACCTTTGCCAATCTATTACACTTGGCAACAAAATTTGTTAATCTCTCTCTCTCTCTCTCTCTCTTTCTCTCTCTCTCTCTCTCTCTAACTTATCCCCATTCTCTCGCCCCTTCACTCCCTTTTATGCTTTCTCACGAGACTGTGATACACCGTATTTACATTGGTAATTCATCTTTGGTACACACAAAAATTCACATTTTTACTAGTCACCGCCACAAAACTACGAACCGACGATGGCGACGCCGCTTTCTTTTACAGTGAAACGTAGCTCTCATGAAGCTAAGTGCCTTCACTGGCTCAGCAAGAGTAGGAGACTATTCAGTGTCTTTTGAATACAATGTCTAATGTTAGATTCGATTAGCTGCAAATAGCCATGTTGATGTTTCGATGGGAAAGTAACATGGCATACGACGATTAAGATTAACTCTGTTCCAGGTAATCCATGGCACTGCGATGATCTTGTGTGGTTACGGCGCCGAGCGGCAGCTGGATCAATCCGACTCTTTAACTCGGGTCGGGTTGCATGCGCCACCCCACCTGGCACTCACTTCGACCAGATACAGGTACGTATGTGCTTAAGGTGTTAGGACGGTATAAGAGAACCTAAGGAATTTGGGCTCCGGACAAGTACGTTGTAACTACAAGCGAGAATATCAGAAAGATCTCATTATCAATTATTCTATACTTAGGACAACCTGTCTAGATCTTTATGAACATTATTCTTGTCCAGTCTGTTTTTAGGAAAATCTTGGGCATCGTCTCTTACTTCCTGACCGATTCTCTATTTAGTCCTTTTGGCGCTTGTTTCATCTTACTTTGTATATACACGTAAATGTTCCAAGTACAAATCTATAAATTGGTTCATACAAATTCTAAAGTTGCACTCAATGCAAAATTGTGCGGCTATCCTTTTCAATGGGCTGTTTTTTTTCTGTGATCATCAATTGTAGCTACCGAAAGAGTCTCAGGAGGAAAAATTATGGAAATCACCACTCCACCACATGGCGCTTACTAACCGAGGAGACTTTGGATTCCCTATGACGCTGTGCTTCGTCGTCGCAGCTATAGCAGCACTTGGTTTACTCGGACGGGTGGCTATAAAAAAGAGACAAACAATAATCGATATGAATTCTAATTCACTCTGCGTGACAGAGAAAAACAACATTGCCAGCAGCATGGAGTCGGTTCAGAGTGATACGGGCCGACTTCTCTAAATATACGAGCGGACGTTGAAACGCGTGATATGCCCAAGTCTGCTCGTCCTATACACACATGCCGTAAACGTGTCGCAGACGCCGCCTTGTCATTAGTAGCAAACAGAAGCATTTATCCTCACTCCTGTAAACAACACGTGTGTTACAATAAAGCATTAATATAAAAAAAAAAATTAGCATTCACATTTATGTTAACGTGCACGACGAATTTGCTCATCTAGTCCTCGACTTAATTCAGAGTGCGTTTAGGATCAAACGTGCTGAACGAAATGCCAGGCAACGTTCAGCTTCCGAAAGTTGCAGCTTGTCCTCGTACCGCTGTTGGTCGTAAGCTATGTATCGTTGTTGTCTAAAATTAGTGTACGTTATCATTATTTTGTTATCGTTCCATAATACTAGATGCAGCAAAATCGCAAATTCGTTTGAAATAGGCGAGACGCAATTCTCCAAAACACGGGGAGCAATGGCGTTTACTTCAACAATACTGAACCGTCTTCGAAGTGCTACCTGTGCATTTGGGTTAACACAAACTATAAAATCTCTTATTGTGTTCTACGGTGCAGAGAGGATGTCATATCTCGCAATGAGTACGACGAAGAAAAGGAGAAGGATAATGCGTAAAGATCATTGATGGTTCGCAATAACGCGTGATCATTCAATTGTGCTTAGTTTTTTTATGACAGTAACTAGCACTTCTTGTAACATTTATAGACTTTTTTTTATGTAACGTGAATCTGTTCAAAATAGTTGGCTTGCCGCAAAGGCGTCCCGCCAGGGTCACTTTGTACCAGGCCAAGCATTTAACTTATGCATGCTGTGTATCATATGGGCGACACCTATAAACGAATGCTGTACGGAACAGAATTGTATTGACAGATATAGCGCAGATATTGGATAATCTTTCGGTGGTAAGCAGGCGTACAGTTGTAGATAAAATTGAAGTATTCGACTACATTGGGTACTCATTTAGTGTGGTCTTAACAAAAACATTACAAAAAAATGTATTACATACAAGTTTCGTACAAACTTAAAAACATTGCATATTTATTATAATTAGACATATAAATTCGGAAATCGGACCCTAAGACTGCCCTTTTCCTCTTAAATACTCTGTCCCTATCCCGTACACCGACCACTCAGTCAGTTCCAGTCATGAGGCAGTAAGTGCAATTATAATTAACACCAACCGTGATTGTCAAAGTATATAGCTTTAGTAAGGAACCGTAGCTTCATGTGATATAAAGAATTATTAGATAGGAAGGGTCATGACCTGCTCATGACGGTTTCGCAAACGATGGACGTTGAAAAATAAATAAACTCGTAGCAACTCCTTGATTGCCTTACTACAAAGCGCTCTCGTATTGTTGGGGTAATCACTGTAGTGACGTTAGGCAGAAAACTTGGAACAGGGCTCTAGGAGAAGATGGCCCAGTTCTACATCAAGTTATGAACCATATTGAAATCCTCGCAGCAGCCTTTAGAAAATTAAAGAAAAGTAAAGAAAAGTTCCCGCTCAATTTCATTGTTAACATTTCACCATTGAATAATAAATAATCAAAAATCTCAAGAAAGTTTAGATATTCTTGAATAATTAACAAAATCAGTCATTTTAATTTCCTCCGTAATTATATAAATTTCGATGCGACAGCTCTAGCTGCTTGGTCGAAGTAAACAATATCTATGTTTTTCAGTTGACTAAGATTGCTTTTATTGATTGCTGAATTATGTTACGCTGACGACTCATCTCATCGAATTTTATATTACCCATTCAATTCCAGACGACCTCATTCCTTTATAAATTCGCGTCGTTTATTATCACCTCATAAAGCGCCAACCATAGGAGAACACTTACCGATTCAATATAGTGTCTGCTAAATATTTAACCCAGAATCCTGTTGGATCGCCAACGATAATTAATGGATATAACCAACAATAATTAGAGGATACCACCTCGGTCATGATATAACTTAGTTCTCGGAAGGAATAATGCTCTACCATCGTACATTCTATCAGTCACAGGACATATCAGATTCTTAAGCTGTAAAGAGTGTTACCTTCTTGTTTTTACTGCAAGAGGTTCAAAAAGGTCCTCTAGGACAAGGCAGGATTAAGCTACAATTACTACTAGGATGTTTCTTGCCGTAGAACGAATGAATACTCCTCCGAAGTTGTTGTTAAATATTTACACACACCACATTTGCTATTTTTATTACCATCGCCTTGATCATTCGTCGCGTCCCTTTAGATCATCATCGTCATCGTCATTACCGTTACATCAGTTTTCATTGCTACTTCGATCCTTTGTTGTTATGTACATTCTTCGCGTCATTTGCTACACGTCTGCTATCGTGTTAACGACACCTGCGTCCATGTTGATCATACGTTATGAGATATCTATGTACATAGACCACAGTATAATCGACTGCAGTAAGGACTAATAGATATTGTTTAAAAAAAAAATGTGATACAATATTTGTTTGCCGTCGTGTGTGTCATATATGTATGTGCTACAGTGTGAAGCATGTATTGTCGTTCCGACTAGAACGTAATTAACGTGTTAATACGAGCATATAATAACTATTTTCAGCAAGCAAATGACATGTTGGCGGGTTATCTTGGGTTCGATCCAAAATTCACTTGCATCTAGCTCTGTTTCGCGACGGGACTCCTCTGTACAATGTGGTGCTTGAAACTATACAACTTCAACACTTTTTCGGAGTACGTATTTTCTAATAGATATAGCTCATCACTGTATCGTGCAAGACACCGCTTAGTGTCAGTCAGAGCTGTGATCTATCACGCAGGGTGTACGCGAAAATACACTCAAACACCATTAAAAAATAATGAAAAACAGTCACTGCTAATACGAAAGGTCGTTAAATCGACGGCAGAGCGGAGCTTCGCTACACTCTAGGCGTATAGCAACGGACAACGAAGACCCTCTTAAAAATTCATTACCGCATCGTCCCTGCTATATATTCGAGTACACAGAGTGTAATTTTCACCCGTGGAACCAGCATTCTAAACAATGGTCAGTAAAAAGCATGAATGTCTACAGTGTACGTAGATAACATTGTCTGCCAACAAAAGCTGCTCCGTCAACTGATACAATCGAAACGGACGTTTAACATCCCGCTTGGTCAGATTAGCCGAGGGTTAACCTAGGAAGCTGCATCAATATTAGATCTCGAGGTCCTCTTAGGACATACGATCTAATTCGGGCGGCGACGTCCAGGTCGAAGGTTATGGCTCCATTTTGTCATCGTCCCGATCCTTGTTTGCTTTTGCTACGAATTTCCACTATTCTGCCGCACTCTGATCGTAACTGGCCGACCCTGAAATTTTGTGAAGATAATACGGAATAAATAATACCAGTTATTAATACAAGATATCAGTACGGAATTAAATGTTATCTCTCATTACAATCATTCTAGTACAGCATTCTAATTTGGTCAATGCGAGTTTAAGCATGGTCTGTATTTCAAAACAACATGTTAAACTCATACCCATGTTCGTCTTATAATGTGTGAACTTGTGTAAATTAGAAAAAAAAGTTATTTAGAATTTTATTACAGCAGAATAACGTTTTGAAGCGATATTACCGAGTTTAAGTGCTCATCGTTGTAAGTGTTCAGCTACCAACGCATACCAGCAATAGTACAACGGTACGGTTTTCTATCGCATTTATAAGGAATCCCTTTATAAATAATCTTAAATCTCACTGAAAACTGCATAAACTGCAGACGTTATAATACCAACCCATTTGCAATAGCGGAAATGGCCTTGATTGAGGTTAGAAGCTACCATTTATTATCTGGAGTCGTAAACGCTGTCACAAGGTACCTCCACACTGCTTGGCTTATTATGTTGCTGAAGGGTGGCTAACGGTAACCTGAGATATTAATTATATAAATATTAATTAAAAATACAATTGATGATTAGGTATTACAAAAATCACAGTGTATATATATAGAGTACAGGTATATATTTCGACTGCGTGCGAAAATTATACTGCTTGAAACTTTTCAGTCCTTAGTAGGACCTAGAAGAAAATACTGTTTATTATATACAAACAAAGAAAGCGTTGACCTATAGTAGAATCCCAACAGACCGTTAAAAAAGTAGGTTAAGAAATGTGTTGGTGTACTCTTTAACAGCATCTGCTGTTCTGCTTTTCTTTCCACTTAAAGGCTGACTCTTTTTCTTTTCACTGCAATAGGTCTGACTGTTTTTCCGACAGTAGTTTTACGAACCGTGGGGAGTTGGACGTCGAATGTCGACGGACTGTTTCATAATCAGCTTCGCAGAGGATTCTGTTCTCATGTAAAAAAAATCGATCCCCAACGCAAAACCTGAAACACGATAATTACACCACAGAAATCTTCGGGTCAGTAAGCTTGACGCTAAGTGTCAAAGAGTATTCACAAGTAAAGGCATTCGCCGGTGTCATTCATAATCGGGATCCTTATGATTGGGTATAATTGAATTATCTTCAGGGCTAATTCCGGCATCGTGTCTTGGTCCTACCTGTACAGAAGTTACTTTAAATAATAATATTTCGTGGCCTTATGATTTAAACACTAAAATTATTCCATTTTTAGCTATATCGCTGAGCCGTTGCTTTAAATAATTCTTCACATGGATATAGGTCCTGCTCGGTTATATCATAAACGTCTTCGTACGATTACGAGTTGAAATGGCGGTTATGACATGTTAGAACATACGAACTGCTACTATAACCCTTACTTCGGGAAATTAATAAAGTAGATGTCGTGAATTTTGCTTCTTTAGTTCGCTTTCAGCCAAATGAGATGAACATGAGGCAGTAAAGGAACAGTTGCTGCTGTTGCTGCCGTTTTGTTGTCAGCGATTGTTGTTGTTACTGCTGCTGTTGTTGTCAGCAGCGTCTCCTTTGTTGCCGTCGCATTTAGCCGAATAATTAGAAAATTTCCTCTACACTAACGACTCCCTAACGAGGACTCCTCTATATTTTTGCAATGCTTCCGTTCATTGGGTCATAGGCTTTCAACCAATCGACCGACCGACCGACCGACCAACCAACTGCCAGCGGCGAGCCACGAAGCAGAATAACGAAAAGAAGTCGAAGCAGCGAGAGCTGGTGAAGACGCCAGGCAAAAAAAGGAAACTCGACTGGGAACAAGGGCCAGGGTTTCCATCTACTATGTGTCCTTCTTTCGTCATTGTACTAATTAATCATACGGCAAAGACGAAAAGAACTCTCACAGTACCCTCTACACTTGACTCTTCGACCGGGCCGAGGACGGAGCTTCAGGAGCTGAACGGGACGTCTGTGGTATGGGGACACTCGCTGCTCGTTTGCTTCGGCTAGGACGACGAAGAAACCTGCAGAGTTCGCTTGGTACATCAAGAGACAGAAACCCAAGCGGTCCTTGATCGACCAACAGGGGCCATTCTGGGGCCTGGCTGCCGTCTATCGGGAGCAGTTCATCGGGAGAGCAAAATGGAGACAGAGAGGGATGAGGAAATTGCAGAGCCATGGGGGAGAGATGTTCGACCCTCTTTCTTTCTTTCTTTCTTACCTCCTTAATTAATATCATATCGAAGCTGGCAGCCTAAGCAAAACAAGATAGTTAATTACATGAAACACTACGAACTTCACGATTCGAGTGCGCCATCATTACTGCTATATGATGATAGTGATAGTTATTATTATCGTACCTTCAGCTATCACGATTCCTAGTAATCTGTTTGGTTCGTGACGTGCACAATTAGCGATAACAATGAGATATAATTTTACGTCTAAAGTTGAGGGTTAGTCCGAAGTTTCCTTTAAGTTATCGGGACCGACCTGCTGCCGCTACTCAACAAGCTGATGCGTGTGAATAATATACGACCATCGTTTTTTACAAATACCCAGTCGCTGGATTCTTTTAATTAATTTTTCGCGCATGATCCGTGCGTGTATCTACATACCGGATTCTACGTTATGAGCTTTTTTCGTCTAACCAGAAACGAGTTTGGAGCTTGGTCGACTGAAAACTAAGATCTGAACCCTGAAGGTCTGAAGTTTTTTACAATCATATCGTAAAATTATTGACTTCGTTATTCATTACGACTACCTTTGCAGATTCTGTGTTTTTGGTAAGCCTACTGCGTCCGGCCATTCATTGTCCATAATTAAAATACCCCTATATTAGGTCGTAGTCATTAAAAAATGTACCTAAATAGGTATTAGATAGCCCGAAAAAATGAACGAGGTGGGCATTATGAGCAGGCCGATATTTTCAAAGAAATTTTCAACTGCTTCCTGGAGCATGCAAACAAATTACATAGAGCACCATATTTAACCCTATGTACGAAAATGCAAAATACAATTTCGGATAGAGTTTGAAGAACTAAGACGCTTTTACATAGGAATATATAAATCTTTTTGATAAATCTTCTAAATTGATAAAAATACCCAAAAAAGCAACCTTTGCTCGGGTTTACATTAAAGGCTATGGGAAGGTTTTTTATATTTTCAAAGTAAGGCTAACTTCTTTCAGGCATGTCTTGTTTCCATCATTGAACTTCATCACGGCCAAGTATACCTGCAGATATCTCTTTAAGATGAGGTTTCCATATCTACGTTATATA
Organism: Varroa jacobsoni; assembly: GCF_002532875.2. Taxonomy (NCBI): domain Eukaryota; kingdom Metazoa; phylum Arthropoda; class Arachnida; order Mesostigmata; family Varroidae; genus Varroa; species Varroa jacobsoni. Next base: position 54,731 of record NW_019213346.1, on the reverse strand, counting down.
GCCTACTGGCCGTTCAGAAGCATATAGTAGATTATATACGACTAACTCATGCTACTAGGTGCATATTAAGCATTTTTTCACACAAACAAAACGCTAAAGTACGCGGCTGGCCTATAAAACTAAAACGAAAGCGGCTTACCTGTGGTTGCAATGTTGACAGGCGAAACAGTCAAGGTGGTACACGTTACCCTTTACCCGCATCACCATTTCGAATGCTGGAATTCCCTTTTCACAGGCACAGCAGTGACCTGTAGCTCCAAACAACCTAAGTGAATGGCCAAAACAGTACAAGTCACAAATATCTTAATTAATCACTTCTTGCCCGTGGCACGCTGGCAATAACCAGTCAACGCCGGAACATTGTATTTAGAACACTTCCTCAAATGCTTATATCCGCGTCCTGTTAGCATAGAAAATAAAGATCAAGCTTGATGCAAATTTCCTATATGCGAAGTTAACGGCTATCATCTGGTACCGTTACCTCGTCCAAGAACAGAACCGAATCTAGCGATTCAATAGGAGAATACTATAAGTTCGTTTAGCCTGTATTTTGTCAATACATCTCCGAAGGGAATCGAACGTTGGAGGAATGGGGAAAAGGGAATGGAAATCAAACCTGCTGGCTCGAACAGTGACCTTGGAAATGTGACTAATTAGACACGAAATCTGCACGAGCCTATAATGGATACTCACCGTAAATAGTCCCTTTTGCAGAGAATCAGATTGCTTTTCGTGTATAACGTACTTCCTACCTCTCCTAGCCGGCATTCGCAGCAGGCGCATTTTAGGCAGTCTTCATGCCAAAATTGCTCTAAAGCTCTTAGAAGGTACCTGAGGGTATCGGAAATACAAAACATTAACTCAGAATAACTACTAGGTGTTATTCTGGGTTAAAAACTGGGTTAATACAATTGATTGAATTATTTGCTTCTATTGCGCAGTAGGTTATTAATCGATCATTACTTCCGTTAACTGCTTACTACAGATCCAAGAGCAGGCTGATCAACGGAAGTGATCTGCTCAGACCATGGCAACGAATCTGCAAACTATTCTCTGACAGCTCTATACGCGTATATAGGTGAAGATTAGCATAAAAAAAAAAAAAAAATTGCTATGAACTATTATGTTATGAACATAGACTATTTTTACCTTTCTCTAATCGGATTTTGACAACCCGTACACCGAAGTTCATCGCCTGAAATACAGAGCCAAGAGATTAGCAGCGACGTCAGAATAATCTTTTTTATATTACATTACTTTTATACACATGCTTCATATTTAAGACTTCGCATGCCTTCAGGTGCCTTGTCTTATATAAACAAGTGTAAGCATCATGTAAATGAAAGCTATAAAAGTTTATATATATATATATATATATATATATATAATAAGGACACAATTTCCAACAAGTAACAGAGAGTCTTTAACGAGGATTGCTACAGGGTGTTTCGCCTAAATATTGAAACACTGAATCAGCTCATGCGAAAACATTGGGCAAAAGCCATCGCATAACCAGGCGCATTATATTTTGTTCCGTGACATGTATGTAATGTTTATATAGACAGTCGCCACTAACATGTATCTGTAGATCAGAAAAAATTCGCTTCTACGAAGACTCACTTACCCGACGGCGCACCGAACGTCGTTCCCGTCCCAACCCCGCTCATCTGATCGATGCTACCGTTCGTACTCCTTTTGGTGAAGAGCGTCACGGCAGTGCTTGCAGATCCCCTGAAGCTGGACACTGAGACGCTCCGTGCCTCCAAGCGACAAACTTCCATAGACGACTGAAAGCCGGGGCGCGCTAAATCGCGGCGCCACCAGATTTTAGCACCAGTCTCGCCTCCAGGAGACCCCGGCACCGGTGGCGATGCGCCTATCAGTAGACCAACTGTTCCGTTTTCCGCACAAGCGATTTCCGGCTTTCCGAATATTTTTCAAGATCTTCGTCTACTTGGCTTCAGGCTCACCTTGTTCGGACCTTCCTTCTCGCTCTCTTTTTTTCTCTATAATCTTTGGTCCGCTTCTGGAGTGTTTCGATACGACGGTAGCCGATCTAAGCAATGATATCCTCCTTTTCGTAAGACGATCCGACCTGGAGATGTGGAGATATATTTATAAGTGGATAGATCCAGTTCGTCTCGAACAGTTATCTGTTATGATATTGATAATGTATGAGCTACTGCAGTGGAATCCCGTATGGTCACTTATAGATCTTGATATCGACTGATGCCCAGGCGGTGTTTTAGCCGCCTATTTAAGTACGTGTTCCCGGACAGCCCCTAAGAGGATAACTATTCACTCCGTTTGGTTTGGTCGTACGAGCTGCTTGCAGACGACCACCCGCCTAATCTATAAAATCAACGAAAATAACAAAAGGAAGTATTGATGCAGATTTATATAGTTGGTATTACTGTACCACTAATTGTAACAATAGCTTTAATCAAGAACACTTAAGAAAATAAAAAATTGCTATTTACATACTGTAGATTTGAAAAAAATTACCAGCGATATCCGATAGTTGTGAACGCGCAGGGAGCGGACTAAAACGCTATCGCTATATGGGAGCATGCATATCTAGCTTCCTCTGAATCTGAATTTGTTTCGGATTCGGCTCTCGTTTAACATAACAGTATCGATGAATCGACTAGACGCTGAGTATAAAGGCGACGATCACTATGATTATATTAATTTATGTCAAAATACAAATATCAAGGGAAAAGGAACATAAATGTCTTCGACTATTAGGATCCCCTCGGCTACATATGATCCTCACTTGGCTCCTGTTTGTTTTTGCTGTTTACGAAAAACACTTTCTTGTTTACATTTTTTTTTATTAAATTACAAATATAGTTAGTTGCTAGTTATAAACAAAGACAACAGTACCGTGATGAATATCAAGACATCAACAGCAACCCTCGTTAGCACTCATCCCAGCGGCCGTGGATATCGTCGTTCAGCATGAAGTTAAAGCGAAGTCGACATGAATCAATATGACAAGAGTTGGACAAGGAGCTCCGAAGTAGCCGCATCGGTTGCCGAGACACGTCACCAACTAATGGCACGTACACAGGTCCAAAAAGGCCAAGAAGCATCGGTTACATGGGCGTCCGAGGAAAGAATCCAGCCAACGACGATGTAAACGCGATTGCAAAATGCTCGCGCAAATGCTTTCTGCTAAAAATGATCGCCCTGGATTGAGCAGCTAAGAACAATGAGTGGAAAAAAGGGGCAAACTGGAGGTAAAAAAGAAATCTAGAAAACAAAATAACGTCAGCTAAACACCAACCAAATGCTGAGAAATTTATCGAAGTACGCGTTCGCGCATAATGTTCAAAATAGCATGAAGAGTCGGGTGCAAATCGGTGCGACGTGAAGAAAATACAATAGAAGCATAGATACAGAGTAACAAAGACGAATTCCGCCCGGTGTCAGCAGTCAATAGGCTTTTGATGAAGTCATTACAACATGAAACGAGGTAAATACGCCTATGCAGGCGGGTGGGAGGGCAGCCAGCCAGCAGGGCAAGCAGGGAGAGAAAAACGTACAAAGCCAACTTGCACAGTTTTGGTGTGACTTATACTTTACCGGTATGTCGAAGGTTATTTAGGAGAATTTCTGCAAATGTGGAGTAATTTGAAATAGCCGAACAATGGAATAAAGCCGAAAACCCAAAGCAGAACGAGTAGTTGAGATTCTGGCAGGCAACAAAAAGCTCCAAGCTCTCGTTGGAAAGTTGCAGATACATCCCCTTGCCCGTGTAGCGGATCTCAGGAGAGCCGACGTCAAATGACAGCGACTGCGATTCCAGGACGGAAGACACAACATGAACACGCAGTGTAACGAAAGACAAAATCATATATTGATACACACAAAGAGAGCGATGAAAGAAATTTCCTTCAACGAAAGTCTTGCAGTGTAGCCTATCAACAAGATGGCCCTCAACAAGAAAAGGTGCATCTCGATCTAACAAGGGGTGACCCCCTAGCAACCACGGCAGTAGCATAGCTTCGAAGACAACTGAAGATCTTCGGGTTGTTGTAGTACGGTCACTGAAAACAGCTAACGTACTGCTACCAAAAGTAATGCAATCTACATAAAGTACCTGAATGCTACAGATGATTACATATATAAGGAAGAGGATTTGAAAAATAAGTTTGCCAACTCTACTAGACATATAAAATGTATGAGGAGCGAATTATATTGAATATAATCAATTCAGTCCTGTCGTGTGCTCAGACCCTTTATCCCTACAAACGAAGCTATATCTCTAAAAAAAAAACCACCGGCAGGCGTCAAGAAGCATTTATTTCTTAAAGTTGGTTGCCGTTTTCCAAGTAGAGACTCAGCTAGGAGCTGTCATATATACTTATGAAGCACGAAGATCTTGACCAGGTAACGCATAATGGCCAACATGATCTTTCACATCTGGATTGTTCGGGGAAGAAATTCGGCGCTCCAAATCGACAGAATGAACCGTTGGGCCGGCGTATGATTAGCTGGAGATAACATACACAGCCTTTGCAATATTTTTTAAAGGTTGGATAAGTAATATAAGAACATTGAGGACGCGAGGGAATAACAAGTCTTATTCTGTCTGACTATAGCGCTCTTTATTTTTGTTTCCGACTCATCGAGTAGATCGCAGAGGCGGACGACTCATTACGAGAATACTCAAAAGCATTTTATTGTATACATTTGTGTACACTAAGAAACTGGGAAGCAGCGAGCCCTCATCCCAAATATAAAGACAAATTCTATTTAAAAATATGTGCGGAATACATGCTTGACAAGCCCGTATATTCCTAGTGCTAATTTTACTAATTACTGTATCTTAATTTTTCATTTGTTTGTTCCTTTCAATAAGATCATATAATAGTTCAATGAGATTTTTGTTAGGTTAACAAAGCATAATTAATAATACTGACAATAGTCATGTCCCCGCGTCCTTTAGTGCTATATTTTAGGTATTCTTGGTCCTCTATTTGATCTAATATATTTTGATAATTATATAAGCCTTGTATTATTCAGGTTCCGTGAAATTTTCCGCGGAAGTTCTTTTCGGCTAGCTTATAGATCGTTTGTCCCGAAGACTGCTCCGACGTTCAGATCTCCCCGATGTGAGATAGACGCAAGTTTGTAAGTCATATGCACTTACACACTGGGGTAGTTGCACGTATCCTTCTACTAATTCGCAATTTGTCTTGCGTAAACGGGCCCTATACATCTTTGCACCAACACGCGTTTCAACCACCTCCTAGATGGCGGAACAAACGAGGCTTCGAAAGTGTCCAGTTTTTGCCTTGAGTTTATCCCCCTGCTTGCCCTTATTACGAATACCCTCATAGTATACACTAGAGATGGTAGTAGCAGTAGTCGTAATACTAGCAGCGGCACCTCTTGCCACTTTTACCCTTCGTTTGCCTTTTTCTTATTGTGCTTTAGCGCGAGCACGTGCGTCATACTGCCGCTGTTGTTGGTCCATGCGCAATTTTCCTGTTTGCCGCTTCGCGACACTCCCCAAAAAATTAATTAAGACGACCGACGAACCGACCACGCGCACGGACACAGCTAAAGAATAGCCCAGCTTTGTTGACATTGCCTGCTTGCCTTAACGACAGCTTTTGTGCCAGGCTAAGGTCCCCTTCCGCGCAGCAACGTGCGCGACAACGAGGTCCCTGAGTTTCGACAGCCTCCTTTCCCTCGCGTCTGCCATTCTCTTCGGATTCGACTTCCGAAATCATTTCTTCTACCCCTCAGCCTCCGTAGCATCAATAGAGCTTCCCAGCGCCTGCTGCCTCTTCGGACTGACGGGCCAGCGCCGTCGTTCCCAGCTAGTAGCTCAGCTCAGAGCCAGCTGTTGGGGTCCCGAAGCAACCCTCCGGATCTAGCAGCTCAGCCAGCACAGCCTCTTTCGGCTCCCGAACGCGCATTCGCTTGCGTTTACCGCCTCTACTTTTCCCCCTCCCCTTTCATCCTATTCTTGCGATAGTCTTACTCGTTTCCTATCTTCCATGGCCACCCTCCCAGTCACTCACATAATTAGATCCTTCCATTTTTCCATCCGTCCGTGTTCGTTCGTCTTCTTGAAACTCCGTCGTTTAGCAGTACTACACCGCACCACCAATGTTGTAATATTGTGTAGTATAGGAGCGAGCACACGGCTAGCCATAGCGCGGCATTGCAGCAGCTGTGACCCCCGTGTCTCGTGTTAGCGGCGGTAGATGCCCAGCAACCTGGGTTGTACTACTTAAGGGACGGCCAATCAAGAACGCCTTCTGGTTGGACTATTAAGAGAATAGAGCAGTGATACGATAGAAAATGATAGCCGAACTAGATGCGTAGATGGAAGCAGGAAAAGATGTTAGACGTAGGCGATATTTTCTAATTCATGTTAGGACACGCTAGGAAAGTACAAATAAGAGACGCCTTAGTTTAAGAAATACACATAATCGAGGAACGGTTCATTTGTTAAAATAAAAAAATTGCTAATAAGGTGGCAGTTGACTGCCCTGCGGATCAAGTTTTGATTTTGACTTTCATTAGCGTAACCAAAATTTGCTATGACTTGTAGCACCAATATAGCCGTTATTGCATTTGATCGATGCTGTTACCACAACTGAGGGACTTGTTTATTAAGAATGAACCGTCACATTGTAGGAACTCCTCAATTAATTGGATTTGCATACGCCATCGTAGTCCAGCGCCGCACTGATGCAAGCAATCGCCGCAGAAGATCTAGGAACAGCCCATTTTCACCGCAGCTCATTCACGGGTTATTTCGATGCTACGTGGACTGTCCTGGGCCCACTAGTTTTCATAGCGCTATATCCCACATATTCACGCAGATGTGCGTCTACGTAATGGGAGCAATCACGCAAGGGTGACTAGTGACAGCTCTCAGACATCTAGCGAATGTGCCCAGACGACCACAGCAGAGAAAAAAACGCACACAGGCAGACACTGAAATAGACAGAAATCTATCGTCTATGGTGGCTACTTTTAGGAACAGCGTCTGCGTGGGGTCAAAACGGGATGTGTGCGCAAAGGATCCAAGGGACGCAATTAACGTCTCATTAAGACGCCCCCTATTAAGCAAGCGCATAATTACTACTCAGCAGACCCTGTACCAAAGGTGTTCACTCAGGATAGGCTAGACAAACATCTTTGCAATAAACATTCACTACGTGTACCTTGTGCTTTGAAGTGACTTGAAGTGAATTCAAGGTAGAAGAACAAGTTATGAAAAAGGTACGAGTCAACGCTATGTGGCAAACACATAGAAGGAGATGTTCAAGAAAGTTCTATAAATGAGTCAGGAACGGGCAAAGACAAAGCTTTAGCAGCGACAGCTCCGGCGACCAACTGTCATACCGTGATTCTTCTTCCGGACTAATGTGTTTCGTATTTGAGACGGTCACGGCTAATGTGTTGAAATTCTTCAAGAAATTGGGGTTCGTATCTATTTGAAAACCCCACTGTATCTTCCCTCTCTTTTAACCCCGTCGGATATTAACGCTGACTGTCATCGTCGTTTTCATTCATATTAAGTGAAACTGCGCCTAGGAGGCATCAAGAAACGAGGGAGCATCGGCATCACCAGGATTTCACTTTGTTGAGAGCTGGACGCCACACGGAGAGTCAGAGCGAAGAGTCTATCCGTGAATTTCTAAGAGCATGCACTCTTTTCTTCGCCTCCATCATCACTGTATATCAGTTGGCTTTTGTCTGATTAGATCTGTCTGCCAGCGATGTGGCACCCTTTAATTTTCTCATCAACCACTCACGCACAGCCCTCGGGCAGCAGAACGCCCTTCAAGCTGAACTAATCAACCCAGTAGTAGGATACCGTAGTAGACCTACACAACCGTGTGACGGGACTTTTGGACAAGCAACATTTTGCTTCTGAAGCAAGCAAAACTATTTTGATATTGCCAAAAAAAATCATGCGCGTAATGGATTAGCATACAAATGCTTTTGTGACGCGGTCGCATTCGCCGATGTCCATGCACCAAACTACAGTTCGAGAGAGTTTATCAGTGATGATAGCCGTAACAAAGATGAAGTACAGCTAATCCTTATGGAGTTACAGGCGTTATCGCGGCACGATTGTTTTTTTTAGCTAAAGCATAGCCCTCTGTTAGGCCAATTCTGGCCTGAGTGACTAATGTTATTAGAAGATATGTATTCATAGAACTAATATTATACGTTACAAAATGTTCTGACTAGATCTGCTACAAAAAGAATCGTAGAAAAGTTTGCATTTTTTTGTCGGGGCGCAATATTGTACGGATGATTCGCCACTTTGACGTTGCATCGTATCGATATTTGAAGCGAAAATAGGATACAAACAGGACATTCAGAGGCTTGTTTCTTTCCCTGCCTCTCCCTCTCTCTCTTTGGGCTAGTGGTGCTGATTTCCACTGATGGCATTGTAATAGATAGATATTGTTCTTACGACTCTCTGAGCAGTCACTAGGGGGCGTTGCTGTTTTCAGCTCTATCGTTTTCGGAGTGTTGTTGCTCTATTTCCATGGTGCACTATATCGTCGTTGGAACTGATATATCGCCGGTCTTTCGTCTGTGTGAACCTTCTATGCGAAACAGAAGGACAGAGAAGGGGGGGGGGAGGGGGTACAGCCATGTGTAAGGCGCGACTGCTAGCAGGCCAAAGTTGGATGTAAGAATCATACGGGGAGGCTTTCTGTCTGCTTTCATATCGGATTTGGACATTGACACCTTCTCGCTAGGCTCATTTTCTGTTCCTACAGTGCTTGTCCTATCGTAACCTACTGTATCAAGCTACGATCACAGGCGCTCGAACAGGAGGGAACAATTTCGTTCACGCAAGATTGTGATGCAAGCAGAAAGAAAGAAGGGGGTACAAAGAACTCTATAAATGGAACCCACTTAGGGGCACAATGTTTGCATCCTCGTATTCGTCCGGCGTGATGCGCAACACCTTGTAACAGGCCTTGGCCGGGAATAAGGGCTGTGTGAGGTAGTAGCGCTGTTAGTGGTAGTTGTATGGCCTATTGGGGGGATGAATCGCCTTTTAGGTTACCTAGCAGATGTAGACAGCCTTGATTGAACTAGCTTGAGTAGAGCGTCGTTGGCGTAATTGATATTTGATCACATTTTCATGTACGAATATTTGGACTAACAGGACTCGTTGGTCGCTTTGTCAACATCGGATTAGTCCTTTCCTTTCCTTTCCTTTCATAGTCCTCTAGCCTTCAGGACCAGCTCGTGTTGTTATTCAAGTGGCCTGCCAACTGTCCCACTACTGCAACACTGGGACAACAGCTTACAGTTGCCAATTCATAGCAGCGACGCTGCTACCGTTGCTGCGACTTCGATCGCTGAGGTTGGTGTTGCCTTCTTGGAAATGAGAGCGCCCTGTTTTGTCTGTCCTGGTTTTTTTGCTCCTCCTTTCCGCCTTTATCCGTTGCCAATGAGTGGGGTGTATCGCAAAGCCCTTTACCAATCCGTTGTATTGACAGTGCCAGCGCGTCCTTTCGGCGACGGCGGCCGTGCCCTATTTCTGGAGAAAAGCTTGCCTATTGGATTGTTGGTTTGCAACAGTGCAGACCTATGCGTCATGCCGACCTTTCCGATCGATGGATAGAGAATTTCCTTTCGCTATTACTTCTACTGCCACATCTTCTAATGGTGGGGACGCGGCGCGCGGAGCGACGACAAAGGGTGACAATAACAACAGACCCGCCAATACCAACAAGTTAATATTAAAAAAGTGTCATTGCTTTTCGCTCGCTCGGCCACTTCCTGCCCTCCCCGGTTCTACGCCCCTTTACTGCAGCAGCCAATTCTATAGGGTCTCGCCCCCTTCAATGATTACTACTGTTATTGTGTCCTGCTGGCGCTATCAACGACCGGCTGCCGACGAGATTACAACTTCGGCGGCGGAGCCAGCAACCTTCGCAATACTATTTATACGATGCGACAGTGTTTAGCAGTGAACCCAGCCGGCCAGACTGAAGTGATTACACTGGCGGACACAGCTTCGAAACTTATATCGACAATGGGACTGGCTTGTTTGCTTATTACAGTAAGCGCGACCCCCGTACGAACCTATTCTGATACTCTAATATAGCCGCTACGATCCGAGCTAGGTTCACTCTTCTCGACTACAGCCTCAGTCATAGCGCAAACCTCAATCCTTAATCTGACTTATTAATGAACGCCGACACGGGGTCGGGCAGCTTTACAAGACTGGGATATGCTGGTTAAAAATATGCTCTCCTGCTGAAAAGGTGATTCTGCTAAATGAAATGACTCTAAAAAAATTATCTTATTTTTCATCAGTACAAAGCGATGTACTAGTTGAGCTTATTATTAGATTTATATCGATGACCTAAAGAAGCTGGCTGTCGTGGATCAACATTCAGCCCCACGATCCTAACTAGCCTAACAAAATTACAAATATATATAATAATCACTTATGTAGGACATAGAACAATCTAACGTCCGCTATTGACGCCAAGTTTTTTGTTTCCAATTCAATGTTCATTTTCGACTCTTCGCAATGGTTGATGACAGCTTCAATAGAAGCAGGCAGCCAACTAGTTTCGGCAATATATGTTAAGTAGAATACTGTACGGTAGTCCCTGTATGTATGCCATCCTCTTTGTTATCTTTCTATTGGGCGATCAGCCTCAGGACAAATTGCGGTACTGCGCACTACGCAACACGCGCTAGGTAGACGACTCTTCACTTGTCATGGCGAGTGTCAACGTCGTCGACGTCGTTGCTGTGCCTCCGTTCGGCCAGCCGGCCCCAGCTAGTCCTTCCTCTAAACACCTGACCGCAATCATGCCCTGTCACCGCCAGAGCAGCTCATCAGTAATCTATCTGTCCACTATCGCGTGGTGGCGTCTTCTGCGGAACCTGCACGTGGAGGTCGGGCTGGCAAAGGCTGGTAGCTCGGAACTTGGAAGCTTTTCGGGACTTTTGGAATCAACGACTAAACCCAAGAAGGAAGGAAAGACTCAGAAAGAGTCAGGTTTTCGCGGTCGTTTGATAGTTCAGACGAAATAGTTATCTGAAGTTTCAGAAAAACAAGAGAATGAGCGTTGGCAGTGGTTGCGGCCAGCTAAACAGCCACTACCATCACGAGTACGGCCGCGACCACAACGACTTTTAATAACGGCGCCAGTGGTATCGACCTTTGAGGTTAATTTGACACTGATCTCAAACCGACGCAATAGTTCGTTGGCCAATTAGGGTTAAACAGCAACAGGACACACACACACATTCTCCATTGCATCGGTTACAGCACTACCAGGATGAAGCGGCTGCTCAGAAACCGGTGCCCACTGCCCTGTGCTCCTTCTTATAGCCCAGCCAATCGACCAACCAACGAATTCCTTCCTATTCGCTGCTGCCCATAAGGGTTACTAAACTAACCGACAGCACGATGAAAACGAGTCAGACTTTATAACGAATAAAGACAACTAAATGGAAAATCTGCATTGTCAGCTGTTTGCAGCGATTTGAAAATGACGAAACTCAACGTGTCTATGTGTGAGTACTGCGTGTTCTACGGTAAGTGCTTATAAAAATACGTCCAAAGCTGGTAACATCGGAAGGTATCTCGCTAAAGGCAAGCATCTATGACAGGGATACATTGCTTTACTTGAGCAAGACACGAATGAAGTTAGTCAAGCGGACCTCGTCGCTGTTCGGAGGACCCGGCTGAGGTTCTGCAACCCCAGCGTGTAGAAAGTGCCGGTAGGCAGAATAGGTTCAAGTAGGACGCAAAGACGAGCAGGGAAGAAAGGAAGATGGGGCACAGAAACTGGAGCGAGGGAAGGGGGTGCAAGAAGGAAGCAAGGGTGGACCACAGCCGCTGTGGCCAGTGCATTAGGAGCTCATTAGCTGACGAATCGCTCCGCCCCGGCCAAGTATACATTTTCAGACATCACCTAAACGGTTCTAGTGTAGAAGCCTTTTGCCTGGCCGATCTCTGCCAGTCGTCATAGCTAAAGGCTTCGATAAGCCTGCACTCGACAAAACGTATAGGATTCTAAATTTTGAATGCTATTAAAACTTATTCTGACGAATAGCCATTATCTTGGAATAACCATTCTTGCCACAATTTTCAGCTGTTTCTTTATAATAGTGAAGGTTTTAATACATGAAGAATAAGAAGATCTTGCATCTCTTATCGACGGCAATCTGCAGCTTATGCGTTAGTAAGCTGACGAATTTTGGCGACTGGTTAAAAATTATTTACATCTAGTTTTTTTTTATGATTCCCTATTCGCTCGTTATTTAAATGCTGCTGTCTGACGTTTGACGTACAGGATTCAACACCATATCAGACTGTAGAAACACACAGAGCCAACCGTGTAGCGAACATTATTTATCATCCTGTATGTAGAATCGTTAGTTTCTTAATGTTAACTGATCCAGAGGCGCGCATACATTACAGTTTCAAACAGTAGCTGGTTATGATGTAACACTTGCAACTCATACCTAAATATGTCTGTTCTTTGTGCTTCTACTGGGTCTGTTCTTTTTACCCCACTTTTAAGCTAATTGGACTCGGACCAATGACAAAATTGAAATTGGAAATCTGCCGCTACCCAAAGCGTTAAATGCACTACATTACTGAATACCACTGCTACCAATCGTAGTAATATACCTCTCCACAACTCGGACCACTCTCAGTTCTTAAAGTGTGCAATTAGGTGTACATGTTATATATGATACGGAATACACGTATATGATATAATAGTTATACATCTTGGTGCCTCTGCTAATAGCGTAAAGCTGTTTCTAGCGGCCTACTGCTGTACGAAATACGAGTTTCAGCGGCCATCTCGACGACCTGTAAGGCTGGGTGTAGGTATCAACAGCAGCAGAAACAGCTAAAAGGGAATTCGAGTGGACGGTACTGGACGAAACGGCGGACGGGGGGTTAGAGGGGTGAATGATCAAATTTTCGCTTAGTCATCGCGCGATTAGTAAACAGCAGTGCCTGAATGCTTTCTCCCGCCGGCAGCTTAGTGAAGTGAGCAGATACATGAGTAAGCAGGACGCTGAGAAACCGAGCGCCTATTGATTCTGTTCGAAGTACGAGTGCCAACTGAACTGTGGCTGTTGTTGTTGCTGGCCTTAGATTAGATGCCAGGCCGCCATTGTCACCGCCGTCATCGGACACGTAGTACACCATCACGACTATCTCTGGTTTAGGCTCGACCCACTCACCATTGCAGTGCAGCTAAGGTAATCGGCATCATTCTTAAACTGCCGACTTGGTCCGCTGGAATGCAACGACGCGCCGCCAGAGAAGATTTTGTCAATGAAGAGCAGTGAAGAAGCTGACGGGGGCACGATTTTAGTGGTACAGTATCAATAGTAGTACGAGGGAGGATGCAAGGAAACGGCGACACTGCTAGAAGGAGCAAGTGAGAAGAGATCGCCTTGCTTTTCGTTTTCAATGAATGATTGTTGGCCTGCACAACAGCAAAGACGGGTCATAAACTGGAATAGAACGAAGGAAAATTATGAGATAACGTAGTTTTATAAACCGTACGCAACGTACATACATACGATTACCTCGAGGAGACAAAGTAGTATTAAATTATATTAGGATATCTATACTAGCACGTATACAATGGGCCCGTAGAGAGAGAATGTATCGCTGATTTCGGCGTTGAGTTTTTGTTTATATTTTTGGATATCCTGTACTGGTTATGGGCATTGATGAAGGCCAGCCTCGTTTGTTCCATGTCGCCTGCGATTTATATAATTGCCTTTTAAATAATTGCGCTGAAGGAATAGAGATGCAACATGTTTAGAGAGTAGTATCTCTGATTTAATGCATGTTACGGAGCTGTGGGATTCCACATATGGTATAGTATATCACGCCTAATTCTTTAAAAAGTACGCCTCTTACAAATTATAATGGATCAACGGCTAGTTTATAGTGTCGTCTATTTTATCTCAACCCACGTTGACGCTTTGTTTTGTTGGTTGATATTTACGTCATGCTGCTGAGCGTAGAATATAAATTATAAGTTTTACGTGATAAAAGGTGATTCAATCAGTTTTTCATCGCTTGCGTTTTCTCTTACATAGAGAAGTTAGAGCGACAGCTACTGCGAGATGGACGATGGTAAAGCTAACGGCGGTTCTGGACTGGCACGGGCAAACGGACGGGCGTACAGCTTTTTTCGAACGTGTTAGATAATTGCTGCAGGTAGCTGCCCGTTCCGATTAGGTATCTTTGTAAAGGTCGGTTACACTGTCGTGAATTCTGCGCGTGGGGCAAGTGCATCACCACAAGGACGGCAACAGAAATAGCGCTGCGATTGCCAACTCAGTCTTCTGCTTCATGTTGCTATGTTATGTTGCTGACGTTGCGATTGAGTACTGCAATTAGCAAAAACTGACGCTAACGCATAGCACAAAGAAGGAACGAGTCAGAGAGATACAGGGCAACAGGACAGCGAACTGTAAAACAATGAGAGAAAAACGGGCCGACGGCAGTAATGGTCACACGATGGCCTGGCAAGGGGCGACTGCAAAAAAGGGGCTACAGAGACAGCTAGCAGGCAGCGACTGCGGGAGGGTGGAGCGGAAAGAAGGCAGGCCTAGTACCGTTAATATGAACGTAGGATCCTTTCAGCCTACAGGCGTGTCAAGCTAGTTAAAAAAGCAGGAAGAAATGCGCAGGGCGATGAAGTTCAATCGACAGGTGTATATGCCCTGTTTGTTTGACCCTGTATAGATGTGGGTGGCAGTATGAGCGAAACCTTTGCCTCGAACAGTCCGTTTGTTAGCTAGCGGCGAGTACGTGACTATGTTCAGGCAAGCTAGTAACTGTTACAGCGGCAGATATAACTGAGCGTTTTGATATAGCTATGGTACCGTAATTATAGGCGATGGATCGACATATCGCTTAGTTTAGTGGTGACCTTTTATGTCTATTTATGCATGAAAATCCATGTAGAGTAAATTAACACAGGCGTCCTCTCTACTCGCGTTAATTGTTACTAAGGCAGGCCGCGCCTTACATTAATTTCCTTCTGTAATTATTTTCATTGTTTTTGGCAATGCAAATGATTTTCGATCATTTTTGTTATTATTATCTTAGATGATTCGAAACGCGATTTAAAAGTACCCCTTTTTTGGAGTACATCTAGGATACGTTCTTGACTTTTTCCCCATAAAGACTTCCACCCCATAAAGTAACAATAATCAAGTTGAATAACTAATCACTACCGCAGCTGCCGTAGTCAGAAAAAGGCTGAATGAAGTGGGAATTACCACTATTTTTACGATAACAGTGGTTCGAAATTTATATATCTTGAGCTGCTTTGTTTCAATACCGTTAGCTAGGTCATTGCGATATTATGAGTACCTTGGTAATAATGGTGCAAGAATAATTTTACTTTATATGTGACATATAACCTAACCTAACAACCTCTGATTCGCCAATATTGTTGCCAATTGTTCCTAACGTTGTTTTTTGCATACAAACCAAGCTGAAGCCTGACATCAGCACGTTCAATCTGGACGACTATTATGTACCTTTTTGTGTGTGTGTCACTGTGATAATCATAATTACCAGGTATGTCGCCAACCTGATACGGATTCCAGCGCTAGCAAAAGTTATTACCTGATATTGCTTATCGTGTTAATAGGGAATTGAGAAAGATAAAGTATTGTTATTATGGTAAATAGCTGCTTGTATCATTGTCATGCCGTTTAATAAAAGAAATTCCCAATAAGTCTTGTTAGGGTCCTTTTGGGGACGCTATACTTAAAAACAGACAATTCTGGTAATTGGTAAAAATACTAGGTAATTGACAGCATTAAAAAAGGCGCGGCATGGTCTGAAAGACGCGCATGTTTTTGAGCGTGTTGCTGCGGTAACCATGCAACTATAGCGACTTCAACTTCTCGTGTTGACAAAAGGCTACTAGCGGAGCTTGTTACCATACTCCCTCATCAACTTGTTAGAGAAACACTCAGTCAAGCTCTCCAAGCCATGTTTGAAGTAAGGCCCGTATTTCGAACGCGAAAAAAGTAGAAATCAGGTTTACTCTAAAACTCCACTTAAGATGATGTCACAAGGCTTCTTGCATTTTCTCAAAGCATCTGCGCCTTTGGCTAGCTCTCTAGCAAGCAAATCGATGGCGCTCATTTCTGGTGCATAAATGCTTCTCTACACTGTGATTTGCTCGGTTGAACTCGAAATGAGCAGATCTGCAAAATGTTAAGATACACGCTCTTTACCGTCGTCTGTTTGGCGCTGTTTGCACCGGGAGAGCTTATCGCAAAGTAAACGTAATTCACTTCAGCATCGGGCTACAGGTTATGTGGCCTGTATACTCTGTGCAAATTGAAAAAGGCGTCAAGAGACAAATGGCGATATTTTCATCTCATATAACTACCGTCGGCTGCTAAGTGGGCACGAACATGGAGCCGAGCACTGGAGGAGGTAAGAAAACCGATTTGGCCGCATACTATGCTCTGCGCTCCTGCGTCATTCAAAAAGGGGTCTTCACCATTTGACCGGCAAGATGACGGACCCCAACGTGAACCCTTAACTGGCTCAGAACCACGAGACACACAGGCATATGCTGTTTCACCCCGCTACTTACTGTGACCCCTCGCCCCCCTCATGTCGCGTCAGCTACAAACACAATAGCTGGTTGCGTTGTGTAGTCTTGTGTTCGAGGCTGGACTATGAACCAATCCATAGGAGTTCACTGAAGCAGTACTTTTCTATGGAAGACACCCGTCCGTCCAGTGTGAATGGTTGGTGTTTGTACGTGTGTATGTGTCCGTATGTATGCGTGTGCGCGTGTAAATAGTGGCTACTGTATTTGCGAAATCCAACCACTCTGCTAAATTGGCTTCACTCCAACCGAAGCCGCAGGGGGTACCGATGTGGACGAGCCAACACAGCCAACAGGCGCCCGAGCAAACAGGAGGCGGCCTACTATGAGGAGAAGGAGGAAAAGGAGTCGGCAGATGAGGAGGGGGTTGTAATGGTGGTGGAGACAGACAAGGACAGGTGAATCTACAGTCATGCTCATGCAAGCTTAGATCATGAGTGCAAGAACTGTGCTTGACGTTCACCCCACGAAGCTGTTCGCCAGCCAGCTGCCGTGATCATTATCAGAACTTTTATCATCGGGCGGAGCACAGGATCTGCACAAAGAGTCTGTACGTTAGCGACTTTTCCAGCACTTCCTAAGAGAAACTCAACGTTCAACTCCGTAACAACCTATAGCTCAACTGAGCACACAACACTAGCGCATCGTGGCAAATATGCTGATCGACTATAAAGTCCCTTAGCTATGCAGCAAAATATAAAACAATAGGATTTCCTGTGGTTGCTGAGACGGATTTGAAACTTGCTATGGCGGGCTATTTATGCTAGAAATGCAGACAAGGCTCGGTGACAAGGATCGTCTTGTATTTCTACCATAAAAGTCATGTACCATGTATATGTCATGTACCAATTCAGCGTATAGGATTAACAACCCGGCGTAGTAACGTCTATATGTGCACATTTTATATACTGTATATGTTTAGATATGACCAGATCAATTATAAATACTATACCTGGCTTTATCAAGTTACAATGATAAATTATTATAGTTGTCTTTTATTACATGACAATAGGTGAAGCAGGCCTCGGCCTGCTTATGAGAACTGGGCCGTTATACACTAGGCTGTTAACGGTATATAGCAGACCTATATATAGTTTGCTATGTCGTAGCCACTGAACATGTTCGAGGAATGCCTATCGTAGGAAGGCCCGCCTCAAAGCAAAAAAGTGTTAGCGCTTTGTCTATGATTATTGCTGCAAAATACAAAAGCTTTCTGACGGTGACCTCTGGAACTATCGACATTACTATACAAGCAATGACTTTTCTGACCGGAAATGAAGGACGCAGTTGCGAGCGCATCGTACAGAGCGAATCAAATTTGTTTGACATATATAGATGCTACGCTAAGATAAGAATGCGCAAAACAAACAAGGACGTAAGGTTTCCTTGTTCGTGAGAATAGGGAGACTTCGGAATAAACTTTATTTGTAAGCACCCTGTGTTTCCTTGACAAAAATCGTTAAACCATTATAGACACTATTAACGACAAGCGTCTGGTAGTCAAACAAAATACACAAAGCTTTATGTAATTGACGCGTTTCGAAAATGTTCCCAGACACTTTGCACTTTCGAGAGCGTTCCATAATAATTATCTCGGGAAACACTCGGGAAAACCGTCTACAGGCCGCATCTAGGCTTGCCTATTCTGAGCTTGTTCTATTCTGATATATATAATCGATCACGTAATTAGAAAACTTTACAATAGTACACCTAACGCAGGCAATGTAGATTTGACAAGGTGTAGACGAAGCGCCATTTAGTCGCAGATTGATGGTGGCCTACTTGAAACCGGTTCGGAAAAATCACAACGAACGGAGCGTAATTGAATGATGTGATTTCTATTCTACAGAATATATGTTTGAACTGTTTCGCTTTATCTAGAGAGCAGCATTTATAGCTAGTTAGCTTGTTTCTCTTCACTTTTGGTCCTGCAGGACATTCGCGCATCTGCAACGCGAAACGTTGCAGTCGCCCAGCTCTCGAATGGATGACAACAGATTTTAGCCGCCAACTATTTTCCCTGTGTTTGTTTTTCGTGCAGTTACGTTGGCTTACGCAACGCGATATCCTCGTTTATCCTTCCCGTGGAACTTTATCAGCAGATGTATGTAAATGCAAACTGCGAACGCCCGCGTTGCTCGTTGCGAGAGTTAAGCTCTTGGCAGCGCCTTCTTCCCTACTTCTTCGTGACCAACAGAAGTCCCCCGTGAAGCGCATCATCGCTTCAGGTTCATCTTCTTATGAGAGACAGTTTCAGAGTACTAGGCTGAGCTAAGCGGTGTCTTACTCGCATTTGCTGGCTGTATGTTGATTTGGTTCACATCACCTTCTACACAAACATAGGCATACTGGTATTTACTGATATTATCGCAGTACGTCAGGAAATTCAGAGGGAAATCTGCGGCTATAGATACAGTACACAGAGACCACGGCTTGGTGTCCACCGCGATCATCTATAATATAATGGCATCTTTTCTTGGGTGACTCGTCGAAAAATATATGAGCCACATACGATGACTGTACGAAGTACAATGAGAAAACGTGAGGTAGTAGTATAAGACAACCATCGGATCTCTAGATGTACTCGCTTTTCAATCGGTGGGGGTAAATGGCTGGAGTGAGGAAATCACAGCGACAGAGAGAAGAATTTGAGCACCTAGAGCTTTGCCAGGCGGCTTGCCAAACGATCAGGCCATCGGGCACTGGGCGACGTTGTTGACTTAAGTGCTACTTTCTTCCCTTCTTGGTAGAAGCGGTCCCACAAAGCAATAGTGCTCGTTGTAACCATGATAGCGTTTGGTGGTGGCAGGGCTGTCGCGGACACGCACGCGCACCCGACTTCGAAGCGAAACGAGCTCAGACGACAGGCTTGCACTTTTAGCGGCCCGCGATATTGTGTATAAAATTAAAAGAGGATGATAGCAATACGACAGATCCATAATCACACAGTGCTGGGATGGTAAACGGTTCTAGTGGCAAAATCTAAACAAAGCTTCAATCGATTATTGTTGACTGGAGCCGATGAACTGGTTCGCTTTCCTTGGCTGGTTCGCGTCCAGTAATTAGTCGCAAGCTTCGAGCGTGACTCGCGTGGTAGACTCGATGGTACATATTCACAAGGAGCATTATTTCCTCCTTCAATCATTTGGAAAATGTGTATATATATAATCTAATTGTCACTTCATCCAGTTTACCCAATTAACAGGACGCATTAGGTTCCGCTCTTAAATTTTCCGCTGTTTTCGAATGCCGAATCGTCTTTATGCAAATCGATTGTACCGTTCTGCTTCTCCTTAGAGATAATTAAAAGCTACGACTTAACCACTGCCATTGGGATCGCTAGGCATTTAAATCCTTTCCTATTGGGAGCAACATATAGGCTCGTATGTGGGCCCTGATGCTTAATTCGTTCAATATACTCGAATGTTTTACCGATCTGCATTAAACGGGTGAACAGATGGCACAAGCAGTTTGTTCGCCATATCCTTAGGCCCACTTAGAAGCCTTAATCTACAGGCAACAGTGGCTCGACCATGATCACCGTACAGCGAGGATGTTATTGAGCGCATTATGTTGCCCTGCAAATAGACACAGACTGTCGAACTTGGAAATCTCTCACCTAACGATAGCAATCAAAAATCGAGGTTCGGTTGACCTAATACAGGGTTACGCCATACTTTTAGACATTGCAGTCTATGTTAGATCTCATAAATCATGCTCATTGATTGACAAAGTAGAGATGGTAATGTATCACACAAGATCGTTAATCGCTGTAGATCCTTCTGAATAGAATATATCCAAGTTAAATTTGAAGGCGCGTGAGTCTATCAAATCTTTAACCACTGCTGGATTTGCGGAGGAATGATGGCTGAGAAAAGTCGACGACTATATGCTATCGCGACATCTCCCCTAGATAAAATATTTTTTATAATCAGCTGTTGGGTTATTTAGAAAAAAGCACTTTTTCCATACATACTTAGTCCTTGAAAAGGGCACCCGAAGGTAACGGGTAACGGGTTGAAAGTAAGCGAACTTGTCCCTCAAAGGATCGTTTGAAATTAGTAATAATTCGCTTCTTCTGGTAATTTTTAGTAGCCCTATCGGTGTATTTATCGACAATCTATACATTGTCTTATATATAGATTGTCGTTATATAGTCTTCTGCTTTGAGCTTGAAAAGCTTCCTGCCAAGACTTGAAACTCGAAGGTGAGCGTTTCACCTTCGACGTAACTTATGCTTGCAGCAATTGCATTACACTAGTGTTGGTTAATTGACAATCTACCTTTATGGCTAGAAGTTACGCATGTCAACTTTCGCTCAGGTAAAACTTTTGAAGGCTAGTTAGCATTTTTTCCTATGCAGCTCGGCTATCAATAGGGTAGGTTCGGATGCATAAATAATACTAAAAATAAGCGGTGGCTCAAACACATGACGATACCCTGCCAGTGACCAACTTTAATTTCATTCACGACCTGTTCCACCATAACGAGGCACAACAGGGCACGAGGCTTATAGCAACGCATCTCAGACAGGCATATATGTGTGTATATATGTCGGTGCCTTCTGTAGCCCAGCGTGCTCAATACAGGACCAGAAAGGGCAGTTTTACACAGGTCGAGGGATCGTCGTTGCTCTGGTGTCCGTTTGTGTGCCTGCTGTCGCGCAGCCCCGTGAACATTGCGCAAGGCGTGTGAAACGGTCCAGGCGTTCGCTCTCAATATGAGACTCGACGCTTTTGGCCGCATAAAGGGGCTCTGCATTTTCCTTCGCGAAAGACCGATTGAGAGAGAAACAAATCTCAGCAATCTCTATCTACGAGCTCTGACTTTCTCCCTGTTTGCGCCGCTGTCTTTTGTGGGAACCTTCTCGCGCTAAAAAGTTACGATACCTTCGAATGGCGACGTTCACCTACTACTTTAGACACGCACAGTAAAGCGCATCTAACGACGACGATGATTATAGAGGCAAACACGTTGTTCGTAGTTAGCAGAAATGTTCCGAGCGTGATGTTTTACTAAGTTGAAAAATTGTTTTTGACACGTTTCGCTATGTTTCCATGTATAGATTTAATATGAGCGCTAGCGGTAAAGGATACAGACTAGCAGATTACTACTGCTAGTTATGACGGTAGTACAATCGAGATAAATGGTCGACCCGGCAACGCACTTGTGTGCTAGTGACTAATATTGGTAGAATGCAATCTTGCGACTTGCGCTGTTTTCAACAGCGAAACAGAGGGGATTTCGCTCGATTGAAGCTGTTCCTGCGCCAAAACAGCGACTCTCTCTCTCTCTCTCTCCCTATACATATATATATTCGATCAGGAAAGGTGGGACGGGACGATCAGGCTGCTATCTGAGCGAATTCGAGTCAATTTCCGATTCGTCAAGCAGAATAATTGCTAATATTTCACTACATATTGTACTAATAATATTAATAGTAAAGTCACGCCATCCAAATGAATGACTCACTGTTATAAATTGTAATAGCTAAGCTATTCCACTGTGAAGAGAGTGGACAATGCTCACTCTTCGAACGCCGGCAGAAAGCCTTAAGCTGACTTCATTTTTTACTTATGATTATGTTGACAGCATCGTGGCTATTCATATCATCTTGCACGATGTCCTAGAAAGCTAGTACCTAGGAATTGGTCTTTAATTACAGGTATCCTAGAAATAAGCTAGTTTGCCTAAAGTACACCCATTTCATTCTGTGCTTTATGTAGCATATATAATAACGTTGGTTTTCTATTCTGGTATAGCAACGACCATATTGCGGTCGTTTCCTCGTTGCAAACGCCTCATGGAGCGTATTTACACATCCTCAAGTTGGATAGCTCATAAGGGCAAAAGAGCTCAACGTTTTGTTATTGTTAACTCACTGCGGCTGTCCTCATAAATTTCCAGGATAGTAACGGCGCTGCCAAGGTACATATATAGAAAACCGTAATGAATGAATGGGTCAGACAAACTTCTAACTTTTGTCCTCAGAAACTATCGTTTGGTGTCGTTACATCGTCGGCATAAAGGAGAGGTAAACTTTTAATAACGTTAGTGACCATAAAAATAATGATCGCAGCAATAAAGCTCCTGCTTAGCCTTCATTGTAACTGTGGTTTATCTACGCGGCCCGAGTCAAATTTTCCTCGTTGAAATAGTGAAATAAGCGAAAGAAGGGAAACGCTGATGAACAAGTAGGGTCGAGAGCGGAAACCCAGACGGAAACTCATGGACAGAGTCCTTATGAAGTGAGATGCCGCAACTTCAGTGGCAACAGCAAGAGGACCAAGTGCAGGTGGGAACGGCAAGTTTCGCCTGTGAAGAAGCGAACAGGAGTCGAGGGCGATAAAGCCGAAATAGACCAACACCTGCCAACAATATGTCGCGACGTCATTTTCTGCCCGAAAAACATGAGGCCACTAAGTGAGAACATAATAATAATCGTATATAATAAGAGAATATGAAACGATGCTATCAGCGCATAGTTGACAAAGTAGTAGGGCTACGGAGACTTTTATAAGGAAAAACGAAGTTTTGCTGCCATTATATGTGATTATGTATGCACGGATTATAACTACAATACAGACACCGTATATCTATCCAGCCATCAGCTGAAATACGGGTGATAATATACAATGATGAAAATACAAAATGGTAGGGGTCGATATCGAGGTAACTCAGATAGCAACTCAAAACTTCTCCATTTTTGTGGTATATACATGTCAATGTCAGTCCCTCTTAATGTATTTATATGCGTTGTTCAATAGTATGGAGAGAACTTAAGCAAAGAAACCTTAAATTTCAATCTAGTGTACTCCATGACAAGTTTATGAGAGTATCCGTGCCTAATTTTTTAATAAGCACAGGGGCCTATTGAAGATTTGTGTAGAATGTACTCGCTCATACTTTCGTCAATGATAGAACCATTTCCCAGCAGCAGCAGCAGCAGCATGCTTACCTTCAAAAAAATTAAAGAAATCATAGGACCGCATTAAATTGGAGCTAATTATACTAAATATTTGATAACTGCAATGTGCATTGAGCGATTGTTTCATATGCGCATGAGCGTCATAGGGTACGTGTACACTGAGGGTGTGTCTTGACGACACGCGTGTCGGACTGAGAAGATAAACATTATAATAAAGATAAAACAACACTGCAAGGATATCACTTCCATAAGAACCAGCGTAGATATTCTAAGTTAAAGAAAAGACACATGTATTATTTGTGCCTACCAAACTCCTCAGGGTTTCTTCTATTATTAGAACCTTTCCACATATGATCACTTCCTATAATTTTCCCCTTAAAATACTTGAACGACATGCCAAGATATTGAGAACATACCCACGGTGCTCGTAGGAATGAGAGCAATTCATTTTGACTTCATCACTTCATTTTCATCGAATAGCATTACCCTTCAAGGTGTTTTCTTCCCACGCAGTCGATAGACCAGCAAAGTTTCTTCTCCGGCACTTTTGCCCCTTCCCTCAACCGACCTAGAGACTCCTAGGCAATTTGGATTTTCTGACAGCAAGTACTAGCCCAAGCGGCTTGTGCCTTCGATGCAGCTCAAGGTTCATATCGCTTTCCATTGTAGAACCAAACGAACGCAATAAGAACTCTCTCTATCTTTCTCTTCCTTTGTTTCTTCTCTTCTTCGTTAGACGGAGGCGACAAGCGGGAGAATACCTCCCAACCCTCGGTCGCTTTGCGCGGACCCAAGAGCCTGGAGAATAAGAGAGCCCGCGGACTAGACATGCCTCTAGAAGGCAGCTATGCTTTGAATGCTGCCGATGGGTCGGTCCGGCAGCCTCTACCAACGCTGCACACTATCTTTTCCTCCGCTCAGCTTCTCTCGTCTTGATCGACGGTCGGCAGCGGGGCCGTTAGTACTTGGCTCGTTTTTCGTCGGCACTCCCTCGTCATGCCGATAGCAGCTCAGGTCTCGTGGCCTCGCGATGCCGACAACAGCCGCGAGTTGAGGGTGGACTACAATAACCGTAGCCAGCATGTAGGATCTTAGTTTGCCTGTCTGTCGGCTACACGCTTCGATGAGGTACCAGCAACAGTGATGCTGTCGAGGGGATGGCGGAGGTTCTGACGATGACAACGACGAGCAGAATCAACGGGCTCGTATGCAGAGATGGGGGAGAGGGGAGAGATTTTAGAGGAAGGTGGGGAAGACCGGGCAAAAAATGTGCATGTAGGGACAAAGGTGCGACTACGTATATACATATATGTAGCGTATAGGAAAGAATATCATCTCGGGTGAGAGTCGAAAGACGTTGAACGAAAGAAGCGCGATACGCCGCGTACCTATTGGAGTGGTATTGGATCCCGTCGTCATCCCGGATCCCAAGTCTCATAGCAATTCTGGGGCATGCCTCCAACCCCCGTTATCGATGCAAAGGGTGCGGAGCAAGCAAAGACCCCAGTCCAGGTCAGGTCGGTTGAACTCAGCCCGTAAAAACATGTACATTGAGGATGAGCTCCATGCCCACTGCTGGGGCACCTATATTACAAGTTGTTGGCATCGACACGAGATCCTTCTGCCTCTTTTTGACTCGTCCTGTTGCAATTGCCACACTCTGGCCTAACACTTACAACGAGCGACGCGACCAATTCGTTCTTGTAAAAAAAGCCTTTCATCGTTTTTAGCAACAGTGGACGTGTGCAGCATACCCTTTATTGAATGACTCGTCGTTCAGTGTAGTACGACAACATCGACAAAGCAGTATATAATTATTCAGCACAATGATATTACTGAGACATTATGAAAGCGGTATAATTAATCTGTCGCCCAGCTTGACAAGATTAGTACACCCAAGATGAACCCATGAGCATGTAAACATTAGTTCATACTCGAATATTTGGCTATTTAGGACACAGCAGCTTTGACTACTGTTAATGTATACCATGTACATTACCACTCTAAAGTTGCACCAGTAACATTATCAGCGTTAGCGTGGTCACTTAATGGATTTAATTTGCCCTATTCTCATCAAAAAATAAAAACAAAAAGACGGGTAATTTGCCGGTTTAATTTTTGGAACGGATCTCTCCTTTCTGTCTACAAGTTCCGTGAACTTTTTTAAAAAATGATGAAATGTTTTATTTGTTCTAATGAGCGATTTTAGAGAACACGCGCGCTGCTCGTTTGTGCTTCCAATTAAATCTTTACAATTCGTTGGCTCTCTTTTCCCAATGAACCGTTTTATGCCAATACTGACACAGATATGGGTAGCTTAACACAGTGGTGATTCAAATAATAAATGACCGGATTGTGAAGAAATAAAAAAGAGCCCTTGATTTCAACTGCTGGAGACAAACTCTGGCCGTGATGCAATAGGAGCTTCAAATTTTGCCGCGCGCTGAGACGAAAGTTCAAAGTTAGCGTAGCTGCCCGGGCCGGGCCCAGTCGAATTGATTATCCTAGCGCATGGAACCTTACTACTGACCTTCGTCTTCCATGGCAAAGTGTATGACTAGGTACTCGGAATAGCTCTGATTGTGGTCGTGATGCACGATGCGTGAGGAAGTTTTTGAAATTCGCTTTGTTGGCCGGCTCAAATCACCTGGCCATGCGCTTCTCCAGCTACCGGAGTGTTTAGCAGAGATGCAAACAAAAATCGGTGAAGAACTAAAAAGCAATACGCGCTAATAAAATAAACACTAGATATAGTTTAGTTGCGTGTTGATTGCGTGTATTGTCTCCCTTTCTGTCTTCCAACAATTTACTTTGGAGCATTATGTGCTCAAACTCGATAAGCTCTTCGTTCTATTTAAGTGTTCTTTCGAATATTAATTGTACCTCTAAACACAATTATACTCCTGTCGTCTGTAGTAAGAAAAATTATAGAAGGTCTGCTTAATATAGCCATAGCTTTTATATCTAATCGTTTGTCCATTCTAATTTTTCCCTTATTCGTTATTGGCTCGAGACTTCTTCTCTTTGTCCTTAAATGATTTACAATATATCATATGAACCCGCCGTAAATTAGTTAGATAACAAATTTCCCCAGTTATTTTCAATTAGACGGACAAGCAAACTGGCTGGCAAGCCGGCCGTGCGAGCACGACTGATCAGCGCCGGTAACTTTGGAATACTCTGAATCAAGGGCAGAGAAGAAAACGGCAGTAACAGAACTTAGGGACGAGCGATTCTGACTCTTTAATGTGGGTCTGTATTGTCTGCATTGCTGAACGTAGCAGGCAAATTTCGTAAGAGTGCCGTTGAAGTAAGGGGGGCGTCGAGGAGGATCAGGAGGCCGGGGCGGATCGATGGATGGATGTCGAGGGGGAGGTGAGAAAGTGCCTAAGGGTCGGAAGTTGGGAGGGTTGATTGTGTTGAGTATCACAAAGCCTCGTCCTCATCGACGTCCCTCCCGTCCCCGTTTTCGTCCTCCGCTTCGGTTGTGTTCATCCGAGATCAGTTCGGGCGCCGGCGGGCGAGCACTCGGCGAAATTAAATTCTCATTGAGAGCTATTAAATTTAAATTTCCACCGTCGAATGCTTTTTGTTCAGCCACCGCCATAGCTATCATCATCATAATGGCGACTGCAAGGCACTAGAATGGTCACTAGTACCGCGCTTCTATGATGACGATAGCTGCTACGACTGCTGTTCCTGCTAATACAGACCTATAGGCAGACCTCGTCCTACTCTTTGAACTGCTGGTCTACTAGTAGTAGTGGCTGGTCGTCCTAGTTCAAATAGCATGAAAGAAGGCACGCGCGCAGTTAAACACTTACTCACTCACCCGCTCGTCCGTTCGTCCGTCTACCGTTGAGCCTAACAACAGCAGTAGCCGCAGGCGCCATCTACCGCTGACACCAATTTTCATCTCGCTGCGCCACTTAGTCAGTCTGCTGTTGCTGCTGGCCTATCCCGTTCCAGCACAAACCGCTCTCTCGTACTACCGCCCCTTTTCTTATACCCCCGCGTCCCCCAAACTTCGGCTATTTCACCATGTCATAGCATAGAAGCTACTGCTTGGCAAAGCCGGCCATCGAGAAGAATGAGGAAGGTCGGGATTAGAACACAGTGATTGTGGAGCGAGTGAGATCGGAGGATGGCGGCCTACGGGATTAACAGCGAGAGATAGAGAAAGGGATGGGAAGATGGAGAATGAGCGATTGAGACGGGGAGAGGAAAATCACTGGGATGATATCGTTCGTGCACGCACAGTCCAATCATCGCTACTGCCATCACTTTCATCTCTAAATACGAGTAGAGCAGCGAACTGCGCGATCGTCTTGTACAACTGTCATCCTCGCCGTTATCGCTAGCGAAGGGGCCTATGGATAACGGAAGAACCCAAGACGTAGAGACGACATAGATACATAGAGAAATAAGTGTGCATGATAACGATGATGATCATCATTATAGTTATGGCAGTGACGGTGGCGAAGTCGACAACGGTCATGGTGATGCTGAGTGCGATAGACACAGTAGGAAAAGGGAAACGAGAACTAAGGAAAAGAATTGATGAGATTAAAATGATCTCTTTTCAAGCAATTCGTACAGATCTGTCGTTATCCTTCTGCCCTCGATTTTCGTTTTTATTTGGCTTAGCTTGATTTTACTGCCGTTTACTTTGCTACCAAACTTGCCCTGTTTTCAGTGCTTCCTACGTTTCAATATACAAGCTGTCGTCTGTTTCGTCATCGGTCATTTTTCTGCCAGTTGCTAGCTCCTAGCTACTTGCATATGTATCTTTGTTCGACTGTCTGATTTTTCATGTTCTTTTTTTATGCGCTCGTTTTTTTTTAGAATCCCCGAAGCAATTTTAAGTTTCTGCGATCTCTATAAATGTTCCTTCTTTACGTCTGGCGCTGCCTCTTCCCCAATCGTTCTTCCATTCGCCCACTTCTATTTATTTCTCAACGTCTCTCTTTTTGTCTTCGCGACCGTTCGATCGCTGGGCTCAATCAGAGGAGAAAGTAAGTGGCTCTTAGCCATCGCCGCTCTTCGTTTGAGTGACAGGAAGTACCACTGGCAGTAGTAGCCAGTAGGGCGACTAAGTACACGCTTATCCGCTACCACTCGTGCTGCCATCCAGCAATTGCTACAGTAATTGTAACACGCTGGTATTACACGCCGATGTTCAAATCTCAACAAGGCTCGTCATTAGAGTGCGCGCACTCATTGGGAAAATGGGTAGACGCCGCCATGAAAAAGTTCAGGAAAAGACGATCGAAAGCTGCGGTCTGGATATCAAAATTAAACAAATGTCGACTCCCATTGAATTTAGAATTAGGACACAATGAGGCCTTGCTATTTTACCCAATCCGAACAAAAGGTTCCGTTCCTGACTAAAATAAAAGCTGTAACAATTAGAGTAGCTGCGACGGTCGTGGCGTAGACGAATTATCTATAATTTGAATTGGAAGGACGGTCGGCCATTTGGAACGAGAGTGGCTGTCGATGGATAATGGCAAAATAGCAATAGTTTTAGTAGGAAGAATGAACGTAACAGAAACGCATACGTGAACAGAAAGATGAGTATTTGCTAATTATACATACAGTTACTATACTTATTGGTTTATTTCGCTGATAGCAAAGGATATCCCTAGATCCCGTTATATGGATAAACAGTAGACGGCTGAAAAGCAACATTCATCAAAAAGTTTCGGTGTAAGATTTGGCAGTGTCTGAACCGTTATATTCTAATATTCTGATGAGTTTTTACTACCAGGCACATTGGAGAACTAGCTGCTAAAGAGGTCTTCCAATATGAACAGTGATCGAGTCTGTTGTCATGCTATGCAAAGTGAAATGGCGATAGATAGAAGACCTTTCAGCTTTGTGACTGTTTGACTGTTAAATTAATTATGATTCAGCGTAATGTTAAAATCAGATTTGACTGAGTCTGCTACATCTTCAGTTATTTTCAATCGGCTAGTTTTGTAAAAGACGTAACAAAAATTATCTTCTAAGAGTTAAGTACGGAGACGACCCTTACACTCAACGAAAGCTTAAAATAATAATTTCATGATTTATAAGTAGTCGTATTTTGAAAAACTGGAGGAGTTTTCGACCTGAAATCTACAAATTTTTCTCGTACAAGCTTATTCTCGAGGACTCCATAACTGGCTAATAAGTGATTATCATTAGATCTGGCACTGAGCAACACCTGTTCTGGCGCAGCCTGGGCATTCAGAGCTTTTGCGCTATTTCGGAATCGTTTCTATTCCGATTATTATAAGAATACATATGACTGTACATATTTGCGTACATCCGCACACCAATTTGACAATGTTGATTGCCGCGCAGAAGTCGAAAATCCATTTAAAAGTTAATTTTATGTTGTTCCATGTTCCTCTGTATATTATCAAGTGGCTTCAACGGCTCTGTGTAGTTCCCCTAATTTGGCCATCCTCTTTTGTTCTCCTTGCCGCCGTTGTCTAACTATCCCGGTGATCAGAGTATTTCCTCAGTCCAATTTCTCTACCTTCTTTTTTTCCGCTTTCTCTGCCAGCCCTATCATACGGCCATCCGAGATTATCACGCAGAGACTGAAACAGGCAGGAACAGACGGAGACAAACAGGTGCGAGTCGGTACGAACCCCTTTACCTCCGCCCACTCACCTTACAGACCGATACCAAATGTTTCCTGCGTCCCAATCTTTGGCTCGAGCGAACTAAAAATAGAGAAGCTATTACAACTAAAACGTTCGAACGGCGAAGCAGCGAGAGCCGCAACGGGGCTAGGG
Source organism: Varroa jacobsoni (assembly GCF_002532875.2). Lineage (NCBI taxonomy): Eukaryota > Metazoa > Arthropoda > Arachnida > Mesostigmata > Varroidae > Varroa > Varroa jacobsoni. The sequence goes on along the minus strand of NW_019213346.1, from coordinate 24,360 downwards.
TCCATGATGTCAACAGACCGTTCCTATAGCACTCTACAGTCGGCCCATGGCCGAAATCTTCGTCTGTCATCATCTCAGGCCACTGCACAGCTCAGAGCCGCAGAGGAGAAGTGTGTGCGAGGAGAGTAAACGGAGAACCTGCTAATCGACTATAAATTATGTTGGCGAGGGTAGGAAAACGCTTCGCGAATACACTGGAAAATAACGACAAAGCTACCGTAGTTATAGAGAACGCCGCCGTTTTTGCCGTCAAGCTCTAAAGCAACTTCCAACGTCACTTCCATTCCACCAACGTCAGAAGATGTTCGCAGTGCAAATGTTGTCCAGCAATGCCCGATCCATTCAGGGTGTTTCGTTCTAATTCTTTCGATTTGTTGATCGCAGCTACAATTACTTCTTCCGTAGGAGTTACCGGCAAACTCGGGTCGCTGCAGGTAACGCTGTTCAACTCTGCGAATCGAGCAAACGGCTAGATCGTTGAACGTATGAAGCACTTCGAACACGGATGCCGTAGGGAAGGTTTGTGTGAGGCTATTAAACTGAGCAGAGATACGGCGAAAAAGGGCACCCATAGAGCTGCACAATGTGTGACAACATCACAAAGACAAGCGTACCGATACTCAGCCACACATACACTCCATTACTCAGACATGGCTGCCATACGGAAGTTGCGACAACCGTGGACCTGTACCCCCATGGCCATGAGGTTTTGATTTAACTGTCGGGCTTGGGTCGTAAGCTTTGGACGATCACACTCCACCAACACTTCAGCTCCTTCTGAAAACCCACCTGCCAATGCGGATGGAGGAAAGCCACGAGATCCCACAGACAGACATATAGATAGACGGACGAACAGGGTTAAACAAACATGTTGGATGTTCAGCGAGAAGAAGACATTCGATATAGGCGTCAATAGTAGACGTCGAAATGTGGACGGGGATTGGTCCCCGAGCAAACTTGAAAACTTTTCGATTTACTTTTCGAACATTAGCTTCGTCAAACGTTGTCGAGTCGTAACGTTTCGTTTTGGCGTCTCCGTTTCGAAACCCCACACGATCGCATCCGCTCCCTTGCGTCACAGTAAATAAGCGTAGGTCGCTTCAGCAATCAGGCACTCACTTAGGTTTGATAAATAATTATAATAATAACCGAACCAAAGGCTTATCAATATTATCACTTACTACTAGATGTAAGGGCTAAGGATCGTCGCGTTGAATGTAGAAAAAAAGAGCAGATAAAGACAGATCCTAATAAATATATATATATATAAGATTAAATGCCAATTGTAAGTTAAACTAGCTAATATGATATTTCTTTCTATTTTTTTTTCTTCGCTTTTCGACTTTAATTTGATCGATAGCATGAGATGCTGTTATCTACAAGTTGAAGAAGTAATCACATAATGTTTTAAGAAGCACAATGTAGATGTGGGGGCACATCGATAGAGAACTAAACTCAGCAAATATATGATTGGACCACTCGAGAGCCATTGCTGAAGCAGAAGTTTACGCATTGATGTTATTACGATTCTAAACACGAAGGGCCGCAGTGAACATTCGCTAATTTAAACAGTACTCTATATTCATCGCATCGTATGCGCATACTGCAGTAGCTCAATGTATCTCGACAATATCCTGCCTATCGGAGCATAACTAGCCCATCGATAAATGACTAACACTGAACTCGTCTGATGGGGCTGTACCTCAAATGCACTTCGCTCAACCTGAGTATATAAGAATATGTAATAATACTTTAATGATTACATATATTGTAGTCATATCAGGAAAAGGGGCACATTGAAAGTAGGTGTCCGAATAATATATTATAAGCGACATGTTTTGGACTTCAGCGTAGCTAGTAAAATTGTGTTCATCTTTGACAAAGTATAACATGTGCCAGTGTCATACACACGTCTTTTTCTTCCTTAGCTCAATGAGGCTCCCTTGGCAATTAGCAAAAATAAATAACCGTACCTTGGTCCTGCGCTTATTGTGCAAGCAACGGTATTTACTACTCGCTAAGGCTTCATAAAGACGCGCAAATATCTGGACTCGATCCTGCTCAATTTGAATTTCTAGTGTTTCTAGCATTTTTCTGTGCTTTTTTTCATACGCTATTCAAGTAGGCATTGCCTGTACATAGTAACTAATTAAACAGTTGCAGCGTTTCTGCGATTACATGTATTTATAAACTTGAGTAAAAACTATTAAGTTGCGTTAACGTGCTTGACCTTGTGTTTATTTGCTTTACTTTTCCTGAATCATCTTTAATTGTCATAAACAGTTTAATAGGACAGCTTAATTGACAACAATTGCATTTGCCTAATGGAAACTAGTATTTAGATTGAAAGCACCATATTATGTACGATGTATACCATATTTCCCCCTACCTGTATATAGATGTAAAGTTTACTGGTCTCCACGTGTACATCGTCGACCTATTTTAGCATAAATTGAGAAATCAATCTTTAACACCGTTCCTTCGAATAGAATGCTCTTAAATAGAGATACGAGGACCATTCTCACGAACTTAATTAAGGAATGAGCTCACATGCACTTGGAGGCAATCTAAATCAGCGCGAAATTCACAGGGTCCGATACCTAAATTGGAACGGACTTTGACAGACTGTTTGTCGTAACGGCCATGTGTTCATCCGCCATGTTCGATATATGGAAAAAGCATGTTCTCTCTTAAACAAAATAGCAAGTAAAAGCCGCTCCTAATTCACTCTAATTTCCGGTACAGAAATAAGTTACTGAGTTAAGAGAGCAAAATATCAATTGTCCATTGGGTCGCCTAGATATGTTCCAATAGCTAGTCTTTTCGAGGTTTTTCATACTATTGACCGTTTTAAGCCTTTACATTTTTTGGAACTATTGGCCTGCTGTCAGCCTGCGATTTAATTAAGCCGATGGAATTGTTTGTACGTAGCATATTTGAGCGACACTTAGCGAGTTTGTACTTATCAATATCGCTTAATGCACGGTTACTATTAAAAGGTGTCAAGAAATGTGTCAAACTACTTTAAAAATGTTTTGTCAGTAGTCTCGATCCCGGCTTAAAGCTGCCATTGTACTGAATAGACATCACATTGAACTGACGCATGGCAATCAGGAACGACTCTAGTATATGTGGAAAGATTTGTTAAAATATTTTTTTATGTTTAGACCCAGTTTCAGAAACTAGGCATAGAACCCCCAATTTAGGCGCCGTACACAGTATATTGCAGTGTAAATTTATAGGCGAAAATTCACTGACTTTCTATTGTTCTACGAATCCTAAAAAATTATTTAATCGTCTTTCGAAGTTAGTTAGTTAGTAGATCCATTTATACATGTAGTAGAAGGTATCCATATTTCATTACATATGAGTAAAAATGCAAAGTGTAAACAAAGACATAGGTGCATCTGTGGCTTAGGGAGTGAGTAAAGCTAAGTGAGAAACGCGCTGAAAGACTGGAACTCGAGCGGCAACGAAGAAGCGTGCGCGAAAGCGAAAAACTAGCCGTCCTCGTAGTGGGGCTGATGGTGGGGGTGCTGCTACTAGCAGCAACGGGCGCGCAATGTTCGCTGCTCAAGAGACAGCGTTTATGCATTAGCTTTTAGCGGCTGACTCAGTCCGAGCCACGCAGGCTTCATGCTGAAGCTGCCCCAATCGATCGACTCACTGCTGCTCCAGCAGTCGCTGCCGACACCACACTCGGCCAAGGAAGTCACCTCGTGGGTTGGCGTTCACACGCAACATAAGGACAACGGGGCAAAATCCCGGTTGTCCGTAATTTTGCCCCAATCCTCGCGGCACTTTCGCTTGCCCAACACCAAATCCTTTGGTGGACTTCGGAACATAACAGACAGGCTATACTTATCGAATACGAACGGTAATGCCAACCAATGCACAGTTTGAAGTTACATGACATCGACCTACTCACTCAATATAAACAGCCTAACGGTAACCGTTATATGCTACAGAAGATGCATAAATATCACTATGCACAAGCGCGCCCGCAATCGACTATTAACACATATCGTATTGTTATATACATTGATGTACATGAAAGGCCATATCCAAAGGAATCAGCTCGAGATTGACTAAATTTGATCTTGCGGAGCTGGCCATCCACTAGGTAGTTCATACGCATTCGCTTGCGTCGATTGTAGTGTTTGGGATAGAGAAGCTTTGCGCCTAAAACTTTAAAAAAAAATTGAAAATGCGCTTCGTATATTGACTTCTTACAAATATTGATTTCAAAACACATATCAATGTATAAATGTAGATAAAAAAAAAGCTAGCAGTACATCAAAGAAACGTCGTATCACATGTTAGCTTTAGCATTCATTAAACTTCCAATTATCATGTGCGTCACTGATTAGGTTGCTGACAAGTTAAACAATCCCTGATTAAAAGGTCAGCTATCAGGTGCTGCGTAATTGTCATTTTTCTAATAGCGGTCAGTACTTTTCGAATAAGGGCTGTGTGCGTTTTATCAATCGGCCTTGATAGTTGTTACATGACTGTGAGATCATTTCTGGACAGTTGTCAACTAAATCGAAATACAGTGACTTTAGACCTCACATAAGCCGGCCCGCCAGCCAAACAAGCAAGTAACTAACTCAGGCGACGAACTTGGCCGCTGAAAGCCGCAATGTCTAACTACTGACTTTCCGGTCAAGCCAGCCCCCAAGATGCTGCTGTAGAGTGCGTTGCATTATAGTATAAAGTTGGCCCCAGGGTTCGTCCGCCTGCCGCTAGCGAACAACGGTGCTCGTCACCCTAGTACTGCTCTCTCTGACTGAGTTATACACGCACTCAGCCAAAGACACTCACGAGTTCACAGAAAGTTTTCCCGCATCGAGGTCGGAGACTTCGACCGGTCCCTGCTTCTCTCCTCTCAGGGGCTTTCAGGGTTTGTTGGTTTAAATGCGTTTTTGCTGTTGTTACTTGGCCTCGCTTCTTTTTCCCCTCTTCACTCTAGTCCGCGAGTAGCTGCCGCACTGTATCGCATACTCTCACTCACAAACATCGGCAGGGAGATACACACGCACACAGGCACACATCACATAAACACTCACGATGGCCGTGGACGTTTTAATAGGAGCAGTAGAAATAGCAGTCGTGTGTAGCCTGGGAAATGAAACGGGATCTTACAAGGGAGGCCGTCCGTCGGACGTACTGTTGCTGTTGGACGGAAGCCCGAGTATCAGACCGGATAGGGGGGACAGTGGAAGAAGGCTAGTCCCACCACCCTACGGTGAAGGCACTTTTCTAGTGTTAATGGCCCTCCCATGTTCGAGACAATACTAAGCCTCGTTTTATCCACTGGCCTCGAACAATATACGTACGGCTCCTGTGGATGGATCTACTCAATTTCCTCTTTTCAGCGTTGTGTCTTCACTACTTCGCTCGTTCTAAAACAACGATAAAAAAAAGGCTGCAGCGAAAAGGTTCCTTGCTGAACTTCATTCGCTTTTTATAGAAATTCTTCTCAGATATCTGTTGATGTGTCCCAAACACCGGACGATCGAAATACCCTAATAGCATATATTGTGACCATGGCTTTAGTATCTGCACTAATATTACAAAGTAGCTATATTCGAGGTAGAATCCAGATTAAACATTTGTATTATTTCAAATTATTTACATGCTTGCTTTCAGTTTAACTTACATGATATTATTATCATTATAATCCCGATACATCAAAACTTAAAATTTAATTGCGTACAGATTTCTTTCTAGATAAGCTAATAAAAAGTTATTTTGCTTAGTTTGTCCATCTGAGTTACAAGCCATCAACACACATGTATAGCGTACCGTTCCAGGCGCTAGCTAACGTGATAGTTTGGCTAAAGTCAATGGTTCGAAAGGAGTTCGACGTGGAAATGGATATGAAGAAACTATTACCGACAACGCCGGAGGGACATATGGAGGCTAAATAGCTACGAGGTCAACTGCGGGCACCTCATGGCGCTTTGTAAACTCCTGAGCCGAAAAGCTATGGAACGCTAGAAGACAAAGGTCGACCACTTTTAACATAGTACAAGCGATGATTCAATTTTTCCCTATCCATCGTTCATTTTTAGTTGTTCGGTGTAATTGGCAATGAGGTACGAATTCGACAGGCACCTATGCAGACGAAGTTTAAAATGAGGAAAAATATCGATATACTCGGCGCTGATGGTGTCGTATAATATGATATACAATACGACCGGCCCATTGGTCTTCTCTCAGTACGTCCACAGTGCCATTTTACGCCGTAGGTTCTGGGCTGGGCTGTCCAGCTTATAGCCAACAAAGTAATTCGCATTAGCGCTATCATCTACCAAGTAGTGTGCTGGCTCAGGCGCCCGCTGTGCGGACCGTCGTAAGCATCTCCCGGTATAGGGCTAAAAGCTAAGACAGAGAACGAACGGTTGGTTTTACTCGTAGTTTTACAACGAACAACAGCCAGAGATATAGCTTCATACAAATGGAATCTCAGTACACGAAGTTCGCTGTTCGACGTGCCTGGTTTTTCGCCAGGTTGCGCAGCCTGAAGTGAACGGTCGCAGTTATCGAAACTGCGCGGCCTTCTAGGCAGGAGATTCGAAGTGATGGTCGAAAAAGGAGGAGGACTCCCGGATGAAGTGCCTCTGGTGGAACAGCACCGATGGTACTCGTGATGGTGGTGGCAGCGATGACTGTACAGTTCCTAGAGAACGAACGCCTTACTGAAATGAGAGCGCGTCTCGTTTCGTCCTGTTTTATCCATCGTGAAGACGATGGTCGCTAGGGGCGCTTCAAGCAACAAGACCCCACAGCCCCGGCGCTCTAGCGTATGCCCCGAGACATCATGGATCGATCGATCGCACATTCGAGATTGGATGGATCGAACAAGAATTTCGATTGATGGATAACGACTCAGAGAGGAAGCTACGAGCTGCTGAAGTGGGAGACAGGAGAAGGCCGTGTGCGAGTCTAGACGTGCGAGTGCGGCTACGCCTGTTTGTCTGTGTGTCTAGGTGAGCGTCTGTAGAAAAGGGACTGGAAATCAAAATTGCTAAATCGAACTGGGGAGTGCGAATGAGAAGTAGAAAGAGAGAGGGAAACGAAAGAAGAAAGAACTGCGGGGCCGGTGGCTGCCGGATGGGCCAGCGTGCCAGAACGACCATTGTAAGGACGCTAACGCAGCCGGAAAATAGAATGATGCTGATGATCATGGTAGTGTTCATGCTGATGATGATGAAGGTAGCTGAGGCAGAGGAAACAGCAGCAGAAGCTGCCGTGGTTGTGGCCGTTAAGAGGGTCTTGTAGCGGGAAATTTGAAATAAGATGAAAAGTCAACACTGAATTGGATATAAAGAACCGGGGTTCGTGGAATTTGAGTTCGTGCGTTTTTTCGCAGATGATGGTAGACATATAGGACGATCGCATTACCATTGCTGTCTGCCTTGATCATCTTATATAAAAGCATAGATGAACGTACGTCCATGAGCCCGTTTGTTTCCAGCTATGTGCAATACTACATAAATATGTGTATTTATCGGATTCAACGGCAGGGAGCATAAACATGAAAGCAGTTCCGTAGTTGTTTTTTATCAAATAAATATTTGAGGAAACACTTTGCCCTAGATGGAAATCCTAAAGGATTCTTGAGTTGTTTGTGTTTTTAGGAGATCACGCTTGTTAATACCTGGAAGTACACTAAGCGTCCTTGGCTTGAAAAAGGGCTGATATGTTCGATTTATAAAATTACCATTGTAGACCTCTGTACGCAAAAAGATATGTTTTTATTGATATTCAGAGCAAACAATTGTTTCTTTTTGTAGCTTTTTACTATTGTATGACCTATAAACTTATAGGTTTTTATTAATTGCATTGAAAGACTATCAAAAGAGTGACGCAAGAGCGCTACCAAGAAGATTAAGAGATGGCTTATTTCAGTTTACCTCATTTAGGTGGGGCTTCGCACGTATTGCCGATGACCATATGTTTAAAATTATAATTATTAGAGCTAAGACATTCAAGTGGAAAAAAATTCTTATCTCGGCAATAGAATGCAGATAATCCTTTTCTAATAAGTTTTTAGCTGAATTTGACGAACCATTGCCTGATCAGTTACTTGAAGTCGCTAAAATTGGTCAACTTACTACACGAAGGCTGTTTCTGGATACCAATATGCAAGCTTACGTTGACTGTGTGAGCTTATGTGGAAGAGGTTTACTTTTTTTGAGTTTGACTTGTTGTCTGCGCAGCCTCTAGATAATAAGATATAGATTTACATACCAATGAATGCAACATAGATAATGATTCCATGCTTGCGTAAAGATACAACAATTAGTCTGCGTTTTCTTGATTACACTAATAAGGCCTCATTACGTATTAACACTAATTAGAAGAGCCAAAGATATCTCATTAAATGTGAAGCCATAGTCTTTCTTGCCTATCTTCAAAATTAATTATATGTAATAGCTATGCCACCTCAGACATGCTCATCTCTAGCCTACTGACATTCTCCAGTCGATTTGGATAGCGCACGCTCGAAAGAATAACCTTTCTCTTCTTTTCTACTCGATTCAGATGGCGAGCGAAAATCCAGGCAGCTCAGCTAGCAGCTTGTTGCCCTACTGCAATGACGGGCGCCGACTTTGAGGGACAGCCACTTCTACCGCAACGGTTGGAGCCACCGGTGCCGCTACCGCCGCCACCGACGACGAGCTTCAGCGGCCCCAATTAGTTGATCATTACCAGAATTTCCTCTCCCTGGCCCTTTTCGTCGCCCCATTGCATGGCTCGCCATCCCCACCTTCCCTGTCAATGTCCCTCCTTATAGGCTGTGCGCGCGTTCTCAAACCATCGCTATTGCTGTCACCGCCCTTTGCTTGCTTGACGTGAAGCCCCTTTTCTATCCCGTGTATCTGCCATCGCAGACCTCAGGCCTTGATGCCAGGATGCTGAGAATTTGCAGTGGATTTAGGAGAGACGAAGGAACATTGGAGGCGCCCTTGCAGCTCAACGCAGTGGGGCCTTTCTTTGAAAAGCATTCTTGCCCCTCACTTGGTCACTAAAGGACCCCAAAACACCCCAATCACACCTCCCTTATACAGCTAGTCCTTTCTCTCTCTCTCTCTCTCTCTCTCTCTCTCTCTCTATTCGGTTCCTTTTCGTAACCCCCCGTTCTCCCACCCTTTGCGCCGCCACTCTATCTCGCCATCGTCTCTCTCTTCCTCCTCCACTTTCCGTAATTAGGTGGCTGCTACTGCTAGGGGTACGCCGGTGCCAGTGCTTGGCTTTCGTTGTGGCTGGCCACCCGCCTTCCTGCTCGCCTTAACCGTGTCTCCAATCTAGCCGCCGTAGAACGCTGTGTGGTGCTGCGTGCTAGCGACTTCTACCATGCGCTGGAATCAGCCACGAACACGCGGCAATGGCGGCTGCGACGGCAGACATGAACGGTGGGCCGGGCGCTCGGTTGTCCGGGTGGTCCGCAGTTAGCTGCCTCAAGCGCCCACAAACGGCAGGCAGCACTAGAGGCGGCAGCTGCAGAAAGAGGCTGGTAGGAAAGCAGTCGCTCTTCGAAGGCGGGAACTGATGGGTCGAGTGATTGGGTGGGTGGGTGGCTGTGTAGTTAGGGCTCTACCTAAGGCTGGCCAAGGCCCTGGCCAGCAAGGAAGCCTTGCGGAGCTAAGGACGGGTAAGGGAATTAGATGGGAGATAGTGGGATCGGGGAGGGCAAGAACGGCGCTGGCAGAATCGCCAGTAGGATGCCCCGAACAGAGAGAGAGAGAAATAGCGTGTATGCTGCGTAGTGGTAAGGCCTCTGAGTGCTAATTAGGAGGTCCCCAAATTCCCTAGTGCTCCCCTAGCCTACCTCGGCCGCCCCATCGGGCCCGCCTCAACAAACCAGCCAGCCGCTGGTCCAATTAGGCTTAACGCACTACCACGTAAAGCGTTGCTGCGCCACAACGCCAAAAAATCGGTGGAGGAGAACGTCGGAGAAACTAACGAGAGAAACACAGTCTGTATGCGCCTGTACCATAGAAGATAAAAGGAGAGAGATTGAAGCTAGCTAGCGAGAGACTTTCAGCGTGTTACTTGCCGCCAGCCTGCTGGGCGGTCTGTCGACCACGCGATTGTTCGTTTGTCCACGGGCAAATCCTACTATGACGGGCCCCTCCCGTTGTTTCCACTGTCTCCACACTAGCAACCTATATCGGAAGCAGAGGAAGTGCCTGTGAACGTACGCGTTTAGAAAGCGAAACAGTTTTATTGACACGGATGGAACTGTTTGTCATTGCGACCTTTCATATCGATATCGGCGTATAGATACGCTAAGTACGTCAAGTCGTAATCCAGCGTACACCGTTTAGCTGAATCTCGACTACGATTGTCACTGCAGTAGTCATCGTTGGGCACCGAATATAGCACGCTAAAAAAAAACTTATTTGAGGTCTTCATCTAACTGATATTCAATTCTTTGCCAAAGCACCATGAAATTGGAATACGTGAAACGAACCCCAGATATCTAATTATCTCACTAAATGAAACGTTTAACCAACAGGGTTCTTATAATAATTTTCATATGCGGTTGCAAATGGGTGGAATCGCCTAAGAAGCCAACCATGTACGCACGACGCGCTGGTCAGAAGGGGAAATTGCCTGTGACTTCTCCGTTCTTTGTTTCCTCCATTTCAGCTGAATACCTATATTATTAGGAACAATTCCTTCTTAGCAAGGTTAGCGGAAACAGCTTTTTATGGACTCACAGTTTATTAACCTTGACATTAATTAAGATCAACTGGCGTAATCGTTTTCAATGTCGCAGTGGTGATACTTTCAATATTTATAAATTATTTTGATTAGCGATCAAAACACATTCCAGATCCTACAAGCAATTAGACAGTAAGGTTCAGTTTCGTCGTTTCCCGTTATCCTGCCCCTTAGCCACCTTACTATGGCATATTTGTCAATTACGGCTGGCTCAGTGCCATGTGCCGGTCGGCGCCGATCAGGATGCACGAGCTAGCTTAATCATCGAATACGGCGGTGACGGTAGTGACTTGCATTAGGTCGTTTTTTCTGCCGAGGGCACCGTTGACTCGGAGCCATCCTGCCAGACGACCTAGCGCGTCGGTCTCCGTTAGAAGCAGTGCTCCTTCCTTTCTTCTTCGTACGCTTCGCCAATCTGATCACACAACGCAGTGTTCCAGTCAGCTAGAACAAGGGGACGCAACCCTCTCTTTCTCCGACCAGCGTAGGTCGCTCCTGAAACCCTCGACTTAATTTCCCCCTGCTTGACCCCACCGAGTTTCTTTCACCCATTCGTAACATAGCCCCTCATCTTAGGGCAGGGGTGTAGCATTAAACGCAAGAAAAAGAAAGAACGGCCAGACGAAAGACAATTAGGCTTAACCACGGATTGCCTTTTGCTGGTTTCGCGCTATTTCGGTGCTTGCTGATTGTCAATGACATACCCCCTTACCTCGTCAGCGTCTACTATAGGAAGCAAGCTAGGCGAATGTGTGTAGGACGGGTTGTGCAAGGAAATTGGCAGGATTTAGGCGATCTCGCTGAGCCCAAGAAATACACTGTAGTACTCTATTTTTCCTTATAGGCAAGTGTTATAAAAACTTCTCGTTAAGCCGAAGCCAACGAAGCAAAGGACTCGATGCTGCCATATCTATGGATTTATTTATATACAAATTAGCTTTTTCTAGCTGCAAAGTTGATCTGTGCTAACCTTGATCAGTGATAAACTATGATATATTCTCGACTTAAACCAGAAATGTTCTTAAGTGGCAGATGACCGAACACAAAACACCATCTTATTTCAACGAATTTTTGATACTTCAATTTTGAAGTTGGCTTAAATAGCAGAAGCCGTAGACCGCTTCTTTGGCATTTCGCTTTCCAGAACTATGTTCGATGTTAGCGGTCAAACTTTATCTGAGTGGTGTTGTTGCAAAACCCAATTAGAGTATGGCTTCCGTCAGCTTAAAGCGACATGACAACGCTAAGCTCGGGAGAGAAATGGTCGTCAGACGAGTGAGCAGTCTATAGAGGGCACAAGGATGCTTGCTCTAAGACCGTTTTGTAAAGGCTCGGCTTAAGTTAATTAGCAGCAGTAACAACAGTTGAGGGCAGTAGAGAGAGTAAGATCGGCGTGGAGATGACAGCGGGAACGAATGTTGCCATTTAAAACTTCATTTTGTTATTGTTGTTGCTTTAGCTATTATTACATCTGTAAAAGCTTTTCAGCCACAACTCGCCGACGAGCTCCTTTCTTCCTAATTTCCTTATTCAGGTCCGGAGAAAAGAACCGGCTTTAAGGAGGCTTTCAATACGAAGTACCATTTATATGAAAATCATTTGTTGTTACCCGACGAAGCGGCTTGTGGCTAAATTTAGATATCCGAATTATATCAAGTGCAACTGCTGAGCAGCTAATACAGTTTTTATCCTCAATACAATTTATCTCAAAGTAATATGCAGTTCTCTCTCTCTCTCTCTGATTATACTTTACTATAATTTATATGTGTTTCCTTGAAACTAAATATTTCATCTAATTGCATAATACAATAGGGACAAGTTTCGTTTGCGCCTTACAGAGAAACCAAGATAAATCTTCTTTCAAATGAAAACCTGCTTTAGACTCTTGGACATAACAAATGCCACATATACATACGTATAGTCCAAACGGAAACGTGGTCTGCGGGCCGAGCTTCTCTATTTCAGGAAAAAAGATATGTAAGCTTGCTCGAATTGTTAATACTTTTGTGATTTTCGCGGAAGCACGAACATACGATTACTTGACGAGATTTGTTGGATATCAGTATTTGAGTATACACACTGTGTCATTTTCGCCGGTATGTTTGTATATACGTGAATATGTGAGGTGACCAAATTTGTCCTGGCAAAAGAATCGAAATACAACCCAGCCGCCCGCCGCCGGGACGTGGGTATCGAGCTGTGAGAGAGCGACTGCTTAGGGGTCCAGTTGATTAGCAGTAATTAAGCTGCGGCACCCATCCCCCGATGTTAGTTCGCTAACTGGCCTGGGGCTACAACGCCCCTTCCTCCCCGTCAGCCTCCAGCATGGTAAAAGCGACCACCGGGCGATGCACTTCTTCGCCTGCCTTTTCATCGGGCGCCATTCTCTATAGCGGTGCTTCTGCCTCTGACTCACGACGACGACGACGACGACTAATTAGTCGACGTCTCTCTTTCTCCCGTTCTGTCCGCTTCGATGTGCAAGTACGACTCGCAGCATCCCGCCATACACTTGCCCACCCCCTCCAGTTGCCAACCGAACTCTAACCACCCCGAACACAGCAGCAGCAGAATTTCCTGTGAAAAGGTTTAGAGTCAGGGCATCTAAGCGTCGTGTACACTTTTAAAGATTGCCGCCGGACACGGATGAAGCGGGCATCTGCGGCAGCAAGCAAGCGACCACTGCTTCTGCCAGTTGTTGGCGATGATACCGCCGTTGAGAAAAGCGAGCGGTGGAAGAAGTTGCAGGAGGGAGAATGTGGGGCGCAAAGTCGCTACATAGACGTGAGAGGTCTCCTCATCTGGGCAAGCAAAACTGGGATTCTTGTTATCGACGCCCGGGCAGTGTGTTGCACTTTTATCGCCGGACCATTACCATATCGATATTTAGTATGCAGTAGATGGTATCTACAAAAATGCCCATCTTTAACTTTCTGCCACAAGGTGATATTATGCATGTGTGTGTGTGTGTGTGTGTTTGTCAATTTGGGAGCCAACAGATGTTTTTATGGCGTATTGCTATAGCGAATCGAGCTGTATCTGTTAGGGGCCAGCCGCGATAAGAGGTAACGGAACCATTTTGACCGAAACAGATTCCGCTGAAGACGCAGGCTTAAATGCACATTTGTGTATCAAGGCTTGATTTGCATGGATATTGGAAATCAGTTTTTATATGCTTCAGTTTTACTTATACTGATGCCATTCAGTGCATTGAGCAGACGCTTCATACTCAGCTTCGGATCGTTACGAAGCAGCTAATTGATATTAAAAGGCAACAAATATTATTTGAATTGGCAGTCGTAGACTAAAAAAATAATGGTAGTATAAGCGTCGTTAGTTTCGTCCACGATTACGACATTCAACTGTAATCGTAGCTTCAGAGTATTTCTTCCCGAGCAAGGCACTCCGATCTTCACTCATTTATAGCCCGGTGCATTCGCTGAATTACATGTATATCAATGCTAATGCAATTGTTATTTGTTTGGCAAACTTTCGATTCTAGTAGTTAGCAAATGAAGATACTTAATGAAAAATGAACGTCGCCTGCAAATAAAGAACAATGGCCATGTTTGTTTTGGGACGAAGTTGACTCGCGACGATCAAAGCAGATAACGTTAACTTCACTAATTAATCTCAATGCGTAAATCGTTAGTATGGATAGATCTGAACGTATTAGAGCGTAGTGTTTGATATGTGGAAATCAGCTAGATGTAGCGTTAGTGTACGGTGTATAATTAGTATGACGCGCTTTGATTACGATTTATGCTACCCTAATAATCTTTGCGCAACGTTTGCAAGTGGCTCTCCTGCAGAAAAAATCTCTCCAACCATTACCCTTATCGTCTTATTGGTCATAGCTTTCATTGTTACAGCAGTGGTCTCAACATTTGACCCAAATGGCTACCCTCGTTGGCGAAAATATTGTTATCGCATCAGCCTACAAATGCGTCGGATCAATGTTCCGGTCTCATGGCTATGCAATACGTGAATCTGCTTCGAGCGCCTTACGACAACGTTTGATACGGCCTCAAGCCGGGCCTCCGGACGAGCCAGAAGGGTGCTCGCAGATCGGCCTCGAAGCTTTTCCCTATCCGATTCGCTCTAAAATTTGCGATGGGCGCAATTGCACGCTCCGAGTGTTCGGGAGCCAGTCGCATGATCATTATTGAATTACGAACAAAAGTTAGTTGAAAAAGAAGTCGACCGTTGCTACAGTCGTTATTTTTTTTTTATCACCGTGTAGCATGTTTCTCCAGAGATGAACTCAGGTAGAGGAAATATCTAAGGCATTTTTAAGTCTCGTCCTTGATCCGCGCGTAGATGTCAATGTCGCCTGACAAAATGCGTCTAAAGGAAATAGATCAGGAAAGATTTCCTGCGGGAATTCTGACGTGTCTCTCGCATCGTCTAAGCAAAAATAGTTGCCTCTAGCACGAAGCGGACCTGTTATTCACTCATCAGTCCCCACGGCTCCACCCTCTGCCGTTGCAATATGTCAGTGAGTATATGGTGAGTGACAGATCGAAACCCACATGAAAGGTCATAGTAGAGAACTATTAGCTCACTCTGATTTACTGCTATTAGAAACCCAATCGGGCTGAGTTCTCTGGGGTTGGAAGCTGGGGTTGGGATCTTTCACCTGCGATGGACATTGGTGTTCTAGTAAATTGCTTTGTCAACATGTCATCGACCCAGGATATTTAAGTGTAAAGATTGAGAGAATGGATGTTTGAAATGGTTTTGTAACAAGCGCAGGTCCTCAGCCAGCTTCGCGGTCTGCATATAATACCTCATTAAATATTCGAACGATTACTTTACCAATGTTTAGCGTTATCACCCGTTACTCTTGCTGAATGGTATTGATCAACGATTGGAGACGCCAACGAAGATCACACATTCGCTACATAGAAACGACCGGTTCTGACTGACGAAATTGATAAATTATGTGCGATAAACAACTAACTTAGGTGAGAACTCATCGAACGTAAATGTATACGATAATCAACTGCTGTAATTATGTAAATTATTACAGTCATCTACCATCTCTGACGCTTATTCTATGACTATTTTACTCGATCGGTTAACGATATCCACCCTAGATCGCCGATATGGCGGCCCGGCCTGATCATAACTAATTGTAATGTACTAGAAAAAGTATCTGGCGAGAGCTGACTGCAAAAACGAATGTCCCTGAATTCGGTGGCGGTAGTGGGGTGTGGATTGACGCCAGATGCTAGACGGCTAGGAAGGTATCACCGTTCACTATATTTCATTTTATTAACTTCTGGCCGCCGCCTTGCGTCTCTACTTTGAGGTGAAGTTCATTTTTGCCATCATTGGTGCCGCTGCTGCTGGTTCAGCATTATAATTGCGCATTCCTTCGCTTTGTATTAAAAGCGTACCCTTGTACCAGTGCTATGAGAAATTCCTATCGGGTATTGAACATCGGCTACGCTTCTTCCAGCTCCTCATACTATTCAAATGTGTTGGGAATTAGTTCGAAAATGAAAAAAGTGCACCAGCAAATTCGTTCATTTGCTACAGGAATCGATGCTTTATAGATAATGATAGGCGAAAAGGTGACACAAATCCCTAAGCTAGTATTTGTAATCAAATATGTTTTTTTTTTTTTTTTTTTTTTTTTTTATATACTGCATAATGTAGAGAAGATATCGAGACAAGTAGATTGGCTACATCTAAAATATACGAAATTCGTCAGATTTATCGAACCTTTATAAACATGAACATGTACGCGCGAAGAGATTGAAGATTAACACATAATGATTTCCAGCCGGACCCTGCCTTATGGGATGAAGTTTAGGGTGATATTCAAGATAATAAACAAAAACTCAGATTGCAGCTGCACTTTTTCTTCTTTTTTCGATTTTTCATTTGGCCATCGACCTTTTACTAGTAGTTTACGAAACTAGTAGTATATCAGTAACCTGTCTAATGTCCTTTCTCTGCATAAACATAAGACAGGAATATGTGGGTTACGCCAACCGGTAGTAGGTGATGCTAGCGACTGAAATCGTTGCTTAGAAATGATTTTATCCTCTGCTGTTCCCAGCGACGGGCGCAGGCGGAGCATTTCAAGATCAACTCTGACAAAACAAATTATAACTTGAACTTCTTTATCGGCCTTCGACTAACGGCTGGCGATGGATCGGTATGTCTTCTCAGCGAATCCCAAAATTGTTTACAATCAATCAATATCCCCTGATGAACGAAGTTCGCATTCGTGCTTGTGTGGGCCTGCCTTCCCCAAACCTCACTATGGGGTTCAGCTCTCTTACCTCGTAGCCCAAGGTAGCGATCCTTTTGTGTGTATTAAGTAAGAAATAGAATTTTATTTGCCAAAGTAATAGAAATTTAAGTGAAGTCGAATAGTAGGTCCTGGGCTGATCAACGCTCGTTTGATTTAATGTAATTAGATAAGAGAAGGAAACTTGAAGCCACTTGAAAGTAAATGCGTACAGCGTAGAATGTAACGAAAATGAAGTGTCTGGAAACGTGGACGGATCATTATGATAATTAAACTTCGCCGCATCAGATCTGCACTTCAACATTATTTGTAAAGACGTATTGTATTAAATGTAAAAACTAAAAGATGGACACGTTAAGCAGATCTTTGACAAGGATGATTGCATATCGAGATTATTCTCATATTTCCATCAAACAACCTTTACTATTGCCGATGCAGTATTGAGCAAACATGATGTGTTTCTTTTGACACATTAACACGTATGAACCAGCTGGGGCTGGAGATACATCGTTGT
Source organism: Varroa jacobsoni (assembly GCF_002532875.2). Taxonomy (NCBI): domain Eukaryota; kingdom Metazoa; phylum Arthropoda; class Arachnida; order Mesostigmata; family Varroidae; genus Varroa; species Varroa jacobsoni. The sequence continues at coordinate 6,841 of NW_019213346.1, read as the reverse complement.
ACACACGTATATCTTGTTCGTTAATTACGAAAATCAAAGCTGTAACCTTCACAGTCATGTTTATCGTCTTTAATAACATCTCTTGTCTTTTAATAGCATGTCGAATACATCTATATGTATGTATATCTATATATATCTGGATAGTCGTCCATGCTCTGTTAGCTTCGGCATGTTACCATACTTTGTACGGTAACAAAATTGCCGACAAATTTTTAAAGGCCATCATTGTATCGTGTTATATATAGCAGTCGGGAGCAACATCAACCATTGCGTTTCTTTTCGCTGGTAGCAGCCGCAATGCCGATGATGACTTAATATGGCTGAGTGGATCCCTTGTGGCTTTGCCGCAAAGGCGAGACTATTTTTGCCCGCCTATAGCCTATGCCACTACCGTACTGGATCGTCGTCGTCGTCGTCGTCGTGCAGCGAAGGGATATGCGAATGCCGAATTAGACAACGAGGTCAGGCCGGCGGTAGGCACACAGTATGGCGGCGCACCGGGTAGCAATGTTGCCGTTGTTGGTCATTAGTAAAACGATCTCCGTCGTCATATCGTATGGTTCTGTCTCGGTGCGCTTGTCACTCGCAACTTTTTTTGGCTTCAGTCTGTGTCCCTTGCTTTATGTTTAACACTAACGTGCCTACGTATGGCGCAACATAAACAATGAGTGTATATATCTATACATCACCAGTCTTTTTAACTTAACAGATGATCGTTATTATACGGATTCCGTATTTAACAGTGGCGCTAACAGATATTTAAGTTCACAGGCATAAACAGGCCATATTTCATTAACATAATAGTTTACTGTTATTGCCATATTTATCAATAGCAGTATCTTTCTGAATGATATATATTACGATAATTTATTACAATGACATTTATAAGTTTGCGATCTTTCAAAAAGTTTAGCTTATTATCATTTTATGGCTATAGACGGGTTCCTATTCCGCGTCTAACCCACTGATGCTAGAGCGATCACAAGTAATATATCATTCCGGTAATTGTGTCGAATCTACTGTATGATATATACAAATATCATTCGGTTCGGCGCTTTTGTACTTTATTATAGTTTGTTTATTTTACTTAGCATTTGGTTCTTGCAGCTGTTGATTTCGTACGTAATTCGTTTTTTTTTTGCTTTGTTTTTTCATGTTTTTGTCGGCTTCCGAGTGGCAATTATATCGATTATATCGTCTTCTTCTATTTGTCTGTTAGATCTGTGTGTGCCTTTGGCAGTCCGATCTCGGGTGACAAAGACAGAGGTGTTACATGCAGCACCACCATCAGCACTGTAGCCTGAGGATCAAGCGGGGGTGCAAGCAGGGTCTAAGAACCATTCTTATTTGAAAGACTTTCCTTCAGACTGTCACCTGCCGTTGTCGTTCATTTTACCGATCCACGACTACAGACAGTGTGACCTAGCTGTGCCAACGACTCTTGGCCTTTTTCCTTTTTGCATCGAGCTTCACAGCCTCCCGCAGCCTTAAGTCCTCCCTTCTTATTTCCCAACCAGTCACCAGTCGCGCACACTATCAACCTCTGACGCTTCTTCCAATGAGATGGGTCCATTTTAGAACGACTGCCCTGTCTGCTTTTAGAGGGAGTGGGGAGTATTTAATATTATCGCGTCGTTGTACGAATGGAAGCCCTCTGCCGTCGCCGCTTTTCGCCATTGAGACCAAACCTAGACCCTTTTCCACTTCTCCCCAGAAAGCCCCGAGAGAAGTAGCGACGTAACCTAGTCGACAGTAGTCGCGACGGGTATGCTGCTGCTGCTGTCGGCGACAACGACGATGACGAGGACGACTCGATCGACTGTTATTGCTTCGACCTTCTTTCTCTCGATGTACGGCCGTTCGGTGCCTCTTCGGACGAGAAACGGCAGGAAGCACAGAAAGATTGGCAGCGGCGGCAGCAGCCGACCAAAACAGACCGCGCAGCCATGCAGTAAGACTGGCAGAATGAGGCAGCAGTAGCAGCGGAGAACCACAGCATTGAGTGCCCCTAGCGTTGTCGGGGGTAGTGCTGATGGTGGATGCGGACTGGAGGAGGGAGTCAGCAAACGAACGGGGAGGGTAACAAGAAAGAGGGAGAGAGAAAAAAGGAAGAGGAAAACCGGCGAAAGCGTGCGCGCGCGCGTCGCACAACTGCTGCTTCTATTGCCATCACCACCGCTGCCGCTGCTGGGTGATATTAATTCGTCGTAGTTGTGCCAAAGCGAAGGACTGTTGGAATGGGGTTAGTAGAGGGGCTGTACCGATCTTAGATATCTGGTAGAGTCGTGGCAGGGCGGGAGGGCTGGAAGCGACGGGGCCAAAATTGTGGGGGGAAGCCAATAAGTTTATTAAGAAGATTCCTATAGCTGCTCCGGCTGCCTTTACCGCGATCGCCGTCGTCTCCGTCCTTTTTACCGCCGTCCATTTCTCTCCATTCATCTCCCCGTGTGTGCAACCTCTCTCAGCCTATTGGCATCGGCAAAAGATGAGTGGAAGCTGGTTAGTGGGTAGTTGCCGAAGAGGAGATTGGACCGAACGAGCGACGGGGGTGCTTCGACTCAAAGAACGAACGGTTGCCGAACGAGTGAGTGAGCCGCGAGCAGAGCGCGGCGCGCGTTGCCTGATTGACATGCTATTTTAATAATGCAATATTTCCTAGCTCTTATTTGCTTATACTCTTTCTCTTGCGTCTGCTCTCTGCGTCCACGATCGCGGCTGTAGCTTGGCCGTGGTTCCGACCCATCCCAGTTCTTTACTTTTCCTGGAATCGCCCACCCCTCGCATCTCGATCCGTTCGTTATTACTAACGATCGTTAGCGTGGCTCGGCCGTCGAACGTTGCTTGCCGCGTAAATCCTAGTCAGACGTGCCCGATCGTACACATATCGTTTATACATATATGTACATGTGTATATACGGTGATGTCAGGATATTTCAGGAGAGATTGTATTTCTATAGTAGTTTTTATTTCCGCATGTAGCAAGTAGATGGTGTAGTTTTGCTATATAGTCAACAGGATTTTCCGTTTCAGTATGCTCATGTATTTCTTTTTGTTTCCGTTTGATTTCTCAACTCAAGTTAGCACTACGTTTCAGATTATAAATACGACAGTTTAATAAAATAAATAATGATAGTAACAATGCTTGTTATTCTTATTATGGAAGTGCATCAAAGAATAGAGTACGAAGAAGTAATGCTATATCTTGTAGATAACTACAATTATATTAATTGCATCTTCTCAGCATTTAATATCAACCATAACTTACAGGCACCATCATTGCTTCACCGCTATCGCGGTTATCGTGTGCGGGCCACGATTAGATTTTGCTGCTACTGCTGCTGCTGCTGCTGCTGCTGTTATTGCTACAGGTAGAGAGGGGTTTCGCACTGCTCGGAGGGCAAACGTGTAGTATAATAAATGTGGAGGAGGATGCAAGAAACATTAATTAAAACTTTGTGGCTGGGTGTGCGTGCGGATGCACAGACGCTAACGGCAAACGGGAGTGGAGGGCACACACAACCGTCACCGGCACGCGATTTAGACGGCGCTTGCCAACATAACATGACAATACATACAAGATTCACCATAAGCACTGTTATTATACTAATTATTACTGCTCGGTCGCGATATGGGTTTATGGGGGCCTATCGGAACAGTCCATGGCGACGTTGCTAAGATTATAGCAAACAATCACCGCTGTCATACTAATTCGAATGGGAGAATAGGAGCAATATCATCTAGTCCAAGACATCGACGACATTATAGTGCAATTATCCTATAGTTACTATTTATCCCCATGCGTTAACTTACTTAGGTCGATGAATTAATTTTCCGTTCGGATTGCAGGTAACAGAGCAGGCGGAGAGAATGTTTAATTGAATCTGTGATCACTTCTTGACGACAATTGTTACTAATGGAACATGGATATCATGAACTGGATACATGCTTCAGGCGATTCTTTCTCAGTCTTGTTACTCTGTTATTAATTAAATTAGACGGAAAATAAGACGTTTTTATGTCCAACACGTTTACCCACCTGTTTACTGTCGCGCTGAAGTTCAGGTATTTGTTGATCAGTTAGAGATGATGGTTTGTAATATCCAAACAAATGCGAGTCGAATCACTAGTATGTAGTTACTCTACTTTATCGTCTACTATGCGTGACAAGATATCTTAGACAGATGCCAAATCTGCTCGCGCATTCAGTGTGACACTTTTTTAGGCGGTAAAATTCGATTCCGATTGTTCTACAAGTGTTCGTCCTTTTTCATGTAGACCGCTATCTCATTCAAAGCGCAAAAACGTGTTGTTTACCATGGGTCTGGGTTGCCACGTCCTTCTAGCCGGTTCTCGGTTCGCGCGCTTGCTAGCTTGCGCAAGCTACTAAACGCTTTAACACACTTCAAGGCGCCTAGAACCCTGGTTGTTTCGTTCTTCGGATTGAGCCACAATTACGGCAAAATGCAGACCAACCTGAATTATTTAGGTAGTTGACACTGTCGTTTATCTCCACTATTTATCGTGTCCATTCTTTCGAATGTCCGCACGCTTCTATCCTAACAGCGGTTAGCCAAACGAGTACTGTGGTGCCGGATAAAATCACTATAGATTTTCAACCTAACCCGATAGTTACCCTTAACCGTCCACTAAAGAACAACTATTTTATTAGGTCTAAAATAGCAACAGGAACATTGATCTGGTACATCAATGCTTTGCTGTCCTTCGTCGTGCGCTCGTGCGATGCAATGCAATGTCCACGTCCGTCGTTTCGGGTGGTGACGGTAGTTAGTCGTCAGGCGGTCAGGCAGTCTGTCTGCGCGGCGAAGCCCCGCGGCCAGTGTTCTCTCCCGATCCAATTTGAGTTAGCGAGCCCGCGGTGGTATAACACCCTCTCCCTTAACCGAGGAGAGGGGAGCAACTCTCTCCATGGAGTTCGGATTCTCTCTCAAAGACGCGCTTCCTCTTTCCCCGAACCTCCCCCCAAAGGAGAAACAGCGAACATTTGATAGTGGAAGCTAAGTTGTTGAATCTGCGAAGATAATAACATTCTCCTTGAGAGGAATACCGACGTAGGAAAAGTAAGTGTCACGTTTTTCTGAGAGGAACGCTTCAACATTACAATGCCGCATCACCTACGCGACGCAATGTTGTCGCGTATCAGGAATGCAATGAATCGCAATATAGAATAGTAGGATCTATTCGGAAATGTTCTTCGGCATTGAAAAAATAATCGCTTAAGGAAGTATTTACATTTAAGTGTGAAACTCTAATATAACATCACAGTCATGTTTTCATGTTATAGTGAATAGCTCGAATCAGAGGTCGGGTCAGCGGTTAGCCGTATCTAATTTGTTTTCTAATAGGAGCGGCAGAGATGTTGTGCACCTACCTACTCAAGTGATATCCGTCTGCTTGGCACCAGTATATCAATCCGGTACTGGAAATATGAGGTTTGATCGATAATAATGACACCTTATTCCATTCTCAGATAGCACCTGGAAGGTAATTCTCTCAGTAGTAGTAGGTCGTTTACGCGTTTGCTGCGTCGAATAAGGTGGACTTTGAATTGGATCTCGAGTCGATCGCGTTTGTTTCGATTACCGGTCATAACAGCTGGACGCCGTTTCCGCGATGGCAAAAAAATACAGAAATATGTCTCCCCATAGAAGCCCCGCATGCAGCCTAGAGTTTGCAACCAACAATCCAGTTCTCAACTTTGAGAAGAGGATACAATTGATTGTCAATCAACTATGCTATCAATAAAAGCTCAGAAAAAAAAACATGATAACTTTATTGTGATCTTTGATTAGCTAGTCCAGTCAGTTATTCGGCCAAATAATTATGCTGTATTAATATCACTAGAAAAGTTAACACAACTCTAAACATTTGGCGAGACACATGACCTTAGAGAAAGTTACTGCATACGTCGGAGTCACTCCGTGTCTGCCGAGATGTCAGTGCTTTACCGTTACAAGGCACCATTTTAATGTTGGAAAATTGTCGTTCTTAGCCAGAGAGGCGCTACCAACTCCTATAATGTTCGGTTTTTTGTGCTGGCCCAGATTTTCCAAGCTGTAATGGTACGCTCAACGCCGTATGCCCAAATGCTACGTCATACAACGATTGAAACACCCTGTCCCGTGCAACAGCGTCGAACCTAGTTGACTCGATATTCTATTGCTTAGTGCTTCTTGTAGCAGCGGGGCCCAATGAATCAAAGGAAGTGATCGATATTAGGCCATCACTGGCCGAAGCGTCATATGAAAGTTGAAAGGGTAGTAATGATAGAGGAGCGCCACATCAGCGATCGTGGCTTGCGTGGCCGGTCGATCATTGATCACTGCAGCAAACTCACAAAAAATTGCAGCTTCTTATAACTAACGAGACCGGATTGATTAATCGTCTCGTGTCGCCAGCTTCTTTGGCCAATAAACGAGGACCGTCCATGGGAAGGTGAGCGCAATCGGAGTCGGTCGAGAAGGAAAATCCTAAGGCCATCTGCATATATGGTGTAGATGTGTTTTTCCTTCTGAACTCACTTCTTCCGGAGCAAACTCGACCGGTTTCCACTTACAAGTTTCTCGAGGACACGATTGTCTACTAACTAAACCCTATCCAGATTTTCTTGTAGCAATCCAATATACATATAACCTCATTGCCCCTCAGTTTTGCAATTTTTACTAAATTGAAGCCATATAAGGAAGTGCAAGCGTTCATTCTGCACATATTGAACTACTAGTGCCATTAATATTAGCTCTGATAGCTAATACGGTTGGTGTACCTAGCGGTAGTTCCTGATGAGAGATCACAAAAGTAGTTACGTTTTCTTTCAAATATAAGA